>NW_026890491.1:0-140000 GCF_963514075.1 Conger conger
GAGAAGGAGCTTGCTCCGTCCGCTTCAAGCATCGACCCGTTATTGCAGTGCGTTCGGAACGGTGCGCCTCTCCAAGTTTTGTGCAAAAAAAGGTTGTGTTTTGTTGTCCTTTACTAGGTGGGTGGGTTGCCCTGTTCTTCCCCCTTTTTGTTTGTTTGTTTGTTTGTTTGTTTATTTTGTATGTATGTAAATTGTGTTGTAAATAGGGTGAATATGTGCCCTTGTTGTAAGTGTGCTTGCCTCTGTTTTTTAGCAAAATGATGTAGTTTTCTGTGCGGGACGTAACTGTTTGTTGTCATTGCGCTGTCTCGCTTTTCCCACCTTCCCTCTCGGATTGTCTGTCCGGCCGGCTGGCGGCAGTGGCAACCACGGGTCATGGGGAGTGGCTGGGAAGGGGGCCGGAGGCGCCTGGTGCGCTGAAAGGTCACATTTCGCTCGGGTTTCTCTCAGCACGCACAAATCTTTCGCCTTTTACTAAAGATTTCCGTGGAGAGGAACGCACCTGAGTTTGTGCTATTTTTGGATGCTCCGTCCACAGGGCGGGGCAACTTCGAACGGTTTAAGGACAGACGGCAATGTGCGACAGGTATGCGGGTTGCTTGCGAGTCGCCGACTTGCTCGTTTCTGGCTTATCGCCTGCTTGCCGCGTGCGATCGATGCCCCGCTCGCTAAATAGCTTTGGTCGCTGCCTAGAGAGCAGCTATTCGGTAAGTGACTCGGTAGTAAGTACGTAACAGCGTACTCGGTATGTGTCGAGTGTTTTTGGCGGCTGTGCCTGCCAGTGGAGGACAGTGGATCTGGTGGGAGGAGCCAGCTGAGTCCGGTCGTTACGGTAGCTCGCCGACCGGCCAGTCAGTGCGTGCGCAGGGTTCTTGGAAGGCGGGGAGGGGGGCCGGCCCCTGGGCCAGGTGGCGTCTTCCCCGAGCGCGGTCCGGGGCCACCGGGAGGGCGCCGTCGGCAGGGGCCAGTGTGCGGTTATCGCTTCTCGGCCTTTTGGCTAAGATCAAGTGTAGTATCTGTTCTTATCAGTTTAATATCTGATACGTCCCCTATCAGGGGACTATATATTAAACGGATTTTTGGCACAGGGAGTCGGAGAAGGAGCTTGCTCCGTCCGCTTCAAGCATCGACCCGTTATTGCAGTGCGTTCGGGAACGGTGCGCCTCTCCAAGTTTTGTGCAAAAAAAGGTTGTGTTTTGTTGTCCTTTACTAGGTGGGTGGGTTGCCCTGTTCTTCCCCCTTTTTGTTTGTTTGTTTGTTTGTTTGTTTATTTTGTATGTATGTAAATTGTGTTGTAAATAGGGTGAATATGTGCCCTTGTTGTAAGTGTGCTTGCCTCTGTTTTTTAGCAAAATGATGTAGTTTTCTGTGCGGGACGTAACTGTTTGTTGTCATTGCGCTGTCTCGCTTTTCCCACCTTCCCTCTCGGATTGTCTGTCCGGCCGGCTGGCGGCAGTGGCAACCACGGGTCATGGGGAGTGGCTGGGAAGGGGGCCGGAGGCGCCTGGTGCGCTGAAAGGTCACATTTCGCTCGGGTTTCTCTTCAGCACGCACAAATCTTTCGCCTTTTACTAAAGATTTCCGTGGAGAGGAACGCACCTGAGTTTGTGCTATTTTTGGATGCTCCGTCCACAGGGCGGGGCAACTTCGAACGGTTTAAGGACAGACGGCAATGTGCGACAGGTATGCGGGTTGCTTGCGAGTCGCCGACTTGCTCGTTTCTGGCTTATCGCCTGCTTGCCGCGTGCGATCGATGCCCCGCTCGCTAAATAGCTTTGGTCGCTGCCTAGAGAGCAGCTATTCGGTAAGTGACTCGGTAGTAAGTACGTAACAGCGTACTCGGTATGTGTCGAGTGTTTTGGCGGCTGTGCCTGCCAGTGGAGGACAGTGGATCTTGGTGGAGGAGCCAGCTGAGTCCGGTCGTTACGGTAGCTCGCCGACCGGCCAGTCAGTGCGTGCGCAGGGTTCTTGGGAAGGCGGGGAGGGGGGCCGGCCCCTGGGCCAGGTGGCGTCTTCCCCCGAGCGCGGTCCGGGGCCACCGGGAGGGCGCCGTCGGCAGGGGCCAGTGTGCGGTTATCGCTTCTCGGCCTTTTGGCTAAGATCAAGTGTAGTATCTGTTCTTATCAGTTTAATATCTGATACGTCCCCTATCAGGGGACTATATATTAAACGGATTTTGGCACAGGGAGTCGGAGAAGGAGCTTGCTCCGTCCGCTTCAAGCATCGACCCGTTATTGCAGTGCGTTCGGGAACGGTGCGCCTCTCCAAGTTTTGTGCAAAAAAAGGTTGTGTTTTGTTGTCCTTTACTAGGTGGGTGGGTTGCCCTGTTCTTCCCCCTTTTTGTTTGTTTGTTTGTTTGTTTGTTTATTTTGTATGTATGTAAATTGTGTTGTAAATAGGGTGAATATGTGCCCTTGTTGTAAGTGTGCTTGCCTCTGTTTTTTAGCAAAATGATGTAGTTTTCTGTGCGGGACGTAACTGTTTGTTGTCATTGCGCTGTCTCGCTTTTCCCACCTTCCCTCTCGGATTGTCTGTCCGGCCGGCTGGCGGCAGTGGCAACCACGGGTCATGGGAGTGGCTGGGAAGGGGGCCGGAGGCGCCTGGTGCGCTGAAAGGTCACATTTCGCTCGGGTTTCTCTTCAGCACGCACAAATCTTTCGCCTTTTACTAAAGATTTCCGTGGAGAGGAACGCACCTGAGTTTGTGCTATTTTTGGATGCTCCGTCCACAGGGCGGGCAACTTCGAACGGTTTAAGGACAGACGGCAATGTGCGACAGGTATGCGGGTTGCTTGCGAGTCGCCGACTTGCTCGTTTCTGGCTTATCGCCTGCTTGCCGCGTGCGATCGATGCCCCGCTCGCTAAATAGCTTTGGTCGCTGCCTAGAGAGCAGCTATTCGGTAAGTGACTCGGTAGTAAGTACGTAACAGCGTACTCGGTATGTGTCGAGTGTTTTTGGCGGCTGTGCCTGCCAGTGGAGGACAGTGGATCTTGGTGGGAGGAGCCAGCTGAGTCCGGTCGTTACGGTAGCTCGCCGACCGGCCAGTCAGTGCGTGCGCAGGGTTCTTGGGAAGGCGGGGAGGGGGGCCGGCCCCTGGGCCAGGTGGCGTCTTCCCCCGAGCGCGGTCCGGGGCCACCGGGAGGGCGCCGTCGGCAGGGGCCAGTGTGCGGTTATCGCTTCTCGGCCTTTTGGCTAAGATCAAGTGTAGTATCTGTTCTTATCAGTTTAATATCTGATACGTCCCCTATCAGGGGACTATATATTAAACGGATTTTTGGCACAGGGAGTCGGAGAAGGAGCTTGCTCCGTCCGCTTCAAGCATCGACCCGTTATTGCAGTGCGTTCGGGAACGGTGCGCCTCTCCAAGTTTTGTGCAAAAAAAGGTTGTGTTTTGTTGTCCTTTACTAGGTGGGTGGGTTGCCCTGTTCTTCCCCTTTTTGTTTGTTTGTTTGTTTGTTTGTTTATTTTGTATGTATGTAAATTGTGTTGTAAATAGGGTGAATATGTGCCCTTGTTGTAAGTGTGCTTGCCTCTGTTTTTTAGCAAAATGATGTAGTTTTCTGTGCGGGACGTAACTGTTTGTTGTCATTGCGCTGTCTCGCTTTTCCCACCTTCCTCTCGGATTGTCTGTCCGGCCGGCTGGCGGCAGTGGCAACCACGGGTCATGGGGAGTGGCTGGGAAGGGGGCCGGAGGCGCCTGGTGCGCTGAAAGGTCACATTTCGCTCGGGTTTCTCTTCAGCACGCACAAATCTTTCGCCTTTTACTAAAGATTTCCGTGGAGAGGAACGCACCTGAGTTTGTGCTATTTTTGGATGCTCCGTCCACAGGGCGGGGCAACTTCGAACGGTTTAAGGACAGACGGCAATGTGCGACAGGTATGCGGGTTGCTTGCGAGTCGCCGACTTGCTCGTTTCTGGCTTATCGCCTGCTTGCCGCGTGCGATCGATGCCCCGCTCGCTAAATAGCTTTGGTCGCTGCCTAGAGAGCAGCTATTCGGTAAGTGACTCGGTAGTAAGTACGTAACAGCGTACTCGGTATGTGTCGAGTGTTTTTGGCGGCTGTGCCTGCCAGTGGAGGACAGTGGATCTTGGTGGGAGGAGCCAGCTGAGTCCGGTCGTTACGGTAGCTCGCCGACCGGCCAGTCAGTGCGTGCGCAGGGTTCTTGGGAAGGCGGGGAGGGGGGCCGGCCCCTGGGCCAGGTGGCGTCTTCCCCCGAGCGCGGTCCGGGGCCACCGGAGGGCGCCGTCGGCAGGGGCCAGTGTGCGGTTATCGCTTCTCGGCCTTTTGGCTAAGATCAAGTGTAGTATCTGTTCTTATCAGTTTAATATCTGATACGTCCCCTATCAGGGGACTATATATTAAACGGATTTTTGGCACAGGGAGTCGGAGAAGGAGCTTGCTCCGTCCGCTTCAAGCATCGACCCGTTATTGCAGTGCGTTCGGGAACGGTGCGCCTCTCCAAGTTTTGTGCAAAAAAAGGTTGTGTTTTGTTGTCCTTTACTAGGTGGGTGGGTTGCCCTGTTCTTCCCCCTTTTTGTTTGTTTGTTTGTTTGTTTGTTTATTTTGTATGTATGTAAATTGTGTTGTAAATAGGGTGAATATGTGCCCTTGTTGTAAGTGTGCTTGCCTCTGTTTTTTAGCAAAATGATGTAGTTTTCTGTGCGGGACGTAACTGTTTGTTGTCATTGCGCTGTCTCGCTTTTCCCACCTTCCCTCTCGGATTGTCTGTCCGGCCGGCTGGCGGCAGTGGCAACCACGGGTCATGGGGAGTGGCTGGGAAGGGGGCCGGAGGCGCCTGGTGCGCTGAAAGGTCACATTTCGCTCGGGTTTCTCTTCAGCACGCACAAATCTTTCGCCTTTTACTAAAGATTTCCGTGGAGAGGAACGCACCTGAGTTTGTGCTATTTTTGGATGCTCCGTCCACAGGGCGGGGCAACTTCGAACGGTTTAAGGACAGACGGCAATGTGCGACAGGTATGCGGGTTGCTTGCGAGTCGCCGACTTGCTCGTTTCTGGCTTATCGCCTGCTTGCCGCGTGCGATCGATGCCCCGCTCGCTAAATAGCTTTGGTCGCTGCCTAGAGAGCAGCTATTCGGTAAGTGACTCGGTAGTAAGTACGTAACAGCGTACTCGGTATGTGTCGAGTGTTTTTGGCGGCTGTGCCTGCCAGTGGAGGACAGTGGATCTTGGTGGGAGGAGCCAGCTGAGTCCGGTCGTTACGGTAGCTCGCCGACCGGCCAGTCAGTGCGTGCGCAGGGTTCTTGGGAAGGCGGGGAGGGGGGCCGGCCCCTGGGCCAGGTGGCGTCTTCCCCCGAGCGCGGTCCGGGGCCACCGGGAGGGCGCCGTCGGCAGGGGCCAGTGTGCGGTTATCGCTTCTCGGCCTTTTGGCTAAGATCAAGTGTAGTATCTGTTCTTATCAGTTTAATATCTGATACGTCCCCTATCAGGGGACTATATATTAAACGGATTTTTGGCACAGGGAGTCGGAGAAGGAGCTTGCTCCGTCCGCTTCAAGCATCGACCCGTTATTGCAGTGCGTTCGGGAACGGTGCGCCTCTCCAAGTTTTGTGCAAAAAAAGGTTGTGTTTTGTTGTCCTTTACTAGGTGGGTGGGTTGCCCTGTTCTTCCCCCTTTTTGTTTGTTTGTTTGTTTGTTTGTTTATTTTGTATGTATGTAAATTGTGTTGTAAATAGGGTGAATATGTGCCCTTGTTGTAAGTGTGCTTGCCTCTGTTTTTTAGCA
Organism: Conger conger; assembly: GCF_963514075.1. Classification (NCBI taxonomy): domain Eukaryota; kingdom Metazoa; phylum Chordata; class Actinopteri; order Anguilliformes; family Congridae; genus Conger; species Conger conger. The sequence goes on from NW_026890491.1 coordinate 5,744, forward strand.
AATGATGTAGTTTTCTGTGCGGGACGTAACTGTTTGTTGTCATTGCGCTGTCTCGCTTTTCCCACCTTCCCTCTCGGATTGTCTGTCCGGCCGGCTGGCGGCAGTGGCAACCACGGGTCATGGGGAGTGGCTGGGAAGGGGGCCGGAGGCGCCTGGTGCGCTGAAAGGTCACATTTCGCTCGGGTTTCTCTTCAGCACGCACAAATCTTTCGCCTTTTACTAAAGATTTCCGTGGAGAGGAACGCACCTGAGTTTGTGCTATTTTTGGATGCTCCGTCCACAGGGCGGGGCAACTTCGAACGGTTTAAGGACAGACGGCAATGTGCGACAGGTATGCGGGTTGCTTGCGAGTCGCCGACTTGCTCGTTTCTGGCTTATCGCCTGCTTGCCGCGTGCGATCGATGCCCCGCTCGCTAAATAGCTTTGGTCGCTGCCTAGAGAGCAGCTATTCGGTAAGTGACTCGGTAGTAAGTACGTAACAGCGTACTCGGTATGTGTCGAGTGTTTTTGGCGGCTGTGCCTGCCAGTGGAGGACAGTGGATCTTGGTGGGAGGAGCCAGCTGAGTCCGGTCGTTACGGTAGCTCGCCGACCGGCCAGTCAGTGCGTGCGCAGGGTTCTTGGAAGGCGGGGAGGGGGGGCCGGCCCCTGGGCCAGGTGGCGTCTTCCCCCGAGCGCGGTCCGGGGCCACCGGGAGGGCGCCGTCGGCAGGGGCCAGTGTGCGGTTATCGCTTCTCGGCCTTTTGGCTAAGATCAAGTGTAGTATCTGTTCTTATCAGTTTAATATCTGATACGTCCCCTATCAGGGGACTATATATTAAACGGATTTTTGGCACAGGGAGTCGGAGAAGGAGCTTGCTCCGTCCGCTTCAAGCATCGACCCGTTATTGCAGTGCGTTCGGGAACGGTGCGCCTCTCCAAGTTTTGTGCAAAAAAAGGTTGTGTTTTGTTGTCCTTTACTAGGTGGGTGGGTTGCCCTGTTCTTCCCCCTTTTTGTTTGTTTGTTTGTTTGTTTGTTTATTTTGTATGTATGTAAATTGTGTTGTAAATAGGGTGAATATGTGCCCTTGTTGTAAGTGTGCTTGCCTCTGTTTTTTAGCAAAATGATGTAGTTTTCTGTGCGGGACGTAACTGTTTGTTGTCATTGCGCTGTCTCGCTTTTCCCACCTTCCCTCTCGGATTGTCTGTCCGGCCGGCTGGCGGCAGTGGCAACCACGGGTCATGGGGAGTGGCTGGGAAGGGGGCCGGAGGCGCCTGGTGCGCTGAAAGGTCACATTTCGCTCGGGTTTCTCTTCAGCACGCACAAATCTTTCGCCTTTTACTAAAGATTTCCGTGGAGAGGAACGCACCTGAGTTTGTGCTATTTTTGGATGCTCCGTCCACAGGGCGGGGCAACTTCGAACGGTTTAAGGACAGACGGCAATGTGCGACAGGTATGCGGGTTGCTTGCGAGTCGCCGACTTGCTCGTTTCTGGCTTATCGCCTGCTTGCCGCGTGCGATCGATGCCCCGCTCGCTAAATAGCTTTGGTCGCTGCCTAGAGAGCAGCTATTCGGTAAGTGACTCGGTAGTAAGTACGTAACAGCGTACTCGGTATGTGTCGAGTGTTTTTGGCGGCTGTGCCTGCCAGTGGAGGACAGTGGATCTTGGTGGGAGGAGCCAGCTGAGTCCGGTCGTTACGGTAGCTCGCCGACCGGCCAGTCAGTGCGTGCGCAGGGTTCTTGGGAGGCGGGGAGGGGGGCCGGCCCCTGGGCCAGGTGGCGTCTTCCCCCGAGCGCGGTCCGGGGCCACCGGGAGGGCGCCGTCGGCAGGGGCCAGTGTGCGGTTATCGCTTCTCGGCCTTTTGGCTAAGATCAAGTGTAGTATCTGTTCTTATCAGTTTAATATCTGATACGTCCCCTATCAGGGGACTATATATTAAACGGATTTTTGGCACAGGGAGTCGGAGAAGGAGCTTGCTCCGTCCGCTTCAAGCATCGACCCGTTATTGCAGTGCGTTCGGGAACGGTGCGCCTCTCCAAGTTTTGTGCAAAAAAAGGTTGTGTTTTGTTGTCCTTTACTAGGTGGGTGGGTTGCCCTGTTCTTCCCCTTTTTGTTTGTTTGTTTGTTTGTTTGTTTATTTTGTATGTATGTAAATTGTGTTGTAAATAGGGTGAATATGTGCCCTTGTTGTAAGTGTGCTTGCCTCTGTTTTTTAGCAAAATGATGTAGTTTTCTGTGCGGGACGTAACTGTTTGTTGTCATTGCGCTGTCTCGCTTTTCCCACCTTCCCTCTCGGATTGTCTGTCCGGCCGGCTGGCGGCAGTGGCAACCACGGGTCATGGGGAGTGGCTGGGAAGGGGGCCGGAGGCGCCTGGTGCGCTGAAAGGTCACATTTCGCTCGGGTTTCTCTTCAGCACGCACAAATCTTTCGCCTTTTACTAAAGATTTCCGTGGAGAGGAACGCACCTGAGTTTGTGCTATTTTTGGATGCTCCGTCCACAGGGCGGGGCAACTTCGAACGGTTTAAGGACAGACGGCAATGTGCGACAGGTATGCGGGTTGCTTGCGAGTCGCCGACTTGCTCGTTTCTGGCTTATCGCCTGCTTGCCGCGTGCGATCGATGCCCCGCTCGCTAAATAGCTTTGGTCGCTGCCTAGAGAGCAGCTATTCGGTAAGTGACTCGGTAGTAAGTACGTAACAGCGTACTCGGTATGTGTCGAGTGTTTTTGGCGGCTGTGCCTGCCAGTGGAGGACAGTGGATCTTGGTGGGAGGAGCCAGCTGAGTCCGGTCGTTACGGTAGCTCGCCGACCGGCCAGTCAGTGCGTGCGCAGGGTTCTTGGGAAGGCGGGAGGGGGGCCGGCCCCTGGGCCAGGTGGCGTCTTCCCCCGAGCGCGGTCCGGGGCCACCGGGAGGGCGCCGTCGGCAGGGGCCAGTGTGCGGTTATCGCTTCTCGGCCTTTTGGCTAAGATCAAGTGTAGTATCTGTTCTTATCAGTTTAATATCTGATACGTCCCCTATCAGGGGACTATATATTAAACGGATTTTTGGCACAGGGAGTCGGAGAAGGAGCTTGCTCCGTCCGCTTCAAGCATCGACCCGTTATTGCAGTGCGTTCGGGAACGGTGCGCCTCTCCAAGTTTTGTGCAAAAAAAGGTTGTGTTTTGTTGTCCTTTACTAGGTGGGTGGGTTGCCCTGTTCTTCCCCTTTTTGTTTGTTTGTTTGTTTGTTTGTTTATTTTGTATGTATGTAAATTGTGTTGTAAATAGGGTGAATATGTGCCCTTGTTGTAAGTGTGCTTGCCTCTGTTTTTTAGCAAAATGATGTAGTTTTCTGTGCGGGACGTAACTGTTTGTTGTCATTGCGCTGTCTCGCTTTTCCCACCTTCCCTCTCGGATTGTCTGTCCGGCCGGCTGGCGGCAGTGGCAACCACGGGTCATGGGAGTGGCTGGGAAGGGGGCCGGAGGCGCCTGGTGCGCTGAAAGGTCACATTTCGCTCGGGTTTCTCTTCAGCACGCACAAATCTTTCGCCTTTTACTAAAGATTTCCGTGGAGAGGAACGCACCTGAGTTTGTGCTATTTTTGGATGCTCCGTCCACAGGGCGGGCAACTTCGAACGGTTTAAGGACAGACGGCAATGTGCGACAGGTATGCGGGTTGCTTGCGAGTCGCCGACTTGCTCGTTTCTGGCTTATCGCCTGCTTGCCGCGTGCGATCGATGCCCCGCTCGCTAAATAGCTTTGGTCGCTGCCTAGAGAGCAGCTATTCGGTAAGTGACTCGGTAGTAAGTACGTAACAGCGTACTCGGTATGTGTCGAGTGTTTTTGGCGGCTGTGCCTGCCAGTGGAGGACAGTGGATCTTGGTGGGAGGAGCCAGCTGAGTCCGGTCGTTACGGTAGCTCGCCGACCGGCCAGTCAGTGCGTGCGCAGGGTTCTTGGGAAGGCGGGGAGGGGGGCCGGCCCCTGGGCCAGGTGGCGTCTTCCCCCGAGCGCGGTCCGGGGCCACCGGGAGGGCGCCGTCGGCAGGGGCCAGTGTGCGGTTATCGCTTCTCGGCCTTTTGGCTAAGATCAAGTGTAGTATCTGTTCTTATCAGTTTAATATCTGATACGTCCCCTATCAGGGGACTATATATTAAACGGATTTTTGGCACAGGGAGTCGGAGAAGGAGCTTGCTCCGTCCGCTTCAAGCATCGACCCGTTATTGCAGTGCGTTCGGGAACGGTGCGCCTCTCCAAGTTTTGTGCAAAAAAAGGTTGTGTTTTGTTGTCCTTTACTAGGTGGGTGGGTTGCCCTGTTCTTCCCCCTTTTTGTTTGTTTGTTTGTTTGTTTGTTTATTTTGTATGTATGTAAATTGTGTTGTAAATAGGGTGAATATGTGCCCTTGTTGTAAGTGTGCTTGCCTCTGTTTTTTAGCAAAATGATGTAGTTTTCTGTGCGGGACGTAACTGTTTGTTGTCATTGCGCTGTCTCGCTTTTCCCACCTTCCCTCTCGGATTGTCTGTCCGGCCGGCTGGCGGCAGTGGCAACCACGGGTCATGGGAGTGGCTGGGAAGGGGGCCGGAGGCGCCTGGTGCGCTGAAAGGTCACATTTCGCTCGGGTTTCTCTTCAGCACGCACAAATCTTTCGCCTTTTACTAAAGATTTCCGTGGAGAGGAACGCACCTGAGTTTGTGCTATTTTTGGATGCTCCGTCCACAGGGCGGGGCAACTTCGAACGGTTTAAGGACAGACGGCAATGTGCGACAGGTATGCGGGTTGCTTGCGAGTCGCCGACTTGCTCGTTTCTGGCTTATCGCCTGCTTGCCGCGTGCGATCGATGCCCGCTCGCTAAATAGCTTTGGTCGCTGCCTAGAGAGCAGCTATTCGGTAAGTGACTCGGTAGTAAGTACGTAACAGCGTACTCGGTATGTGTCGAGTGTTTTGGCGGCTGTGCCTGCCAGTGGAGGACAGTGGATCTTGGTGGGAGGAGCCAGCTGAGTCCGGTCGTTACGGTAGCGACCGGACCAGTCAGTGCGTGCGCAGGGTTCTTGGGAAGGCGGGGAGGGGGGCCGGCCCCTGGGCCAGGTGGCGTCTTCCCCCGAGCGCGGTCCGGGGCCACCGGGAGGGCGCCGTCGGCAGGGGCCAGTGTGCGGTTATCGCTTCTCGGCCTTTTGGCTAAGATCAAGTGTAGTATCTGTTCTTATCAGTTTAATATCTGATACGTCCCCTATCAGGGGACTATATATTAAACGGATTTTTGGCACAGGGAGTCGGAGAAGGAGCTTGCTCCGTCCGCTTCAAGCATCGACCCGTTATTGCAGTGCGTTCGGGAACGGTGCGCCTCTCCAAGTTTTGTGCAAAAAAAGGTTGTGTTTTGTTGTCCTTTACTAGGTGGGTGGGTTGCCCTGTTCTTCCCCCTTTTTGTTTGTTTGTTTGTTTGTTTGTTTATTTTGTATGTATGTAAATTGTGTTGTAAATAGGGTGAATATGTGCCCTTGTTGTAAGTGTGCTTGCCTCTGTTTTTTAGCAAAATGATGTAGTTTTCTGTGCGGGACGTAACTGTTTGTTGTCATTGCGCTGTCTCGCTTTTCCCACCTTCCCTCTCGGATTGTCTGTCCGGCCGGCTGGCGGCAGTGGCAACCACGGGTCATGGGGAGTGGCTGGGAAGGGGGCCGGAGGCGCCTGGTGCGCTGAAAGGTCACATTTCGCTCGGGTTTCTCTTCAGCACGCACAAATCTTTCGCCTTTTACTAAAGATTTCCGTGGAGAGGAACGCACCTGAGTTTGTGCTATTTTTGGATGCTCCGTCCACAGGGCGGGGCAACTTCGAACGGTTTAAGGACAGACGGCAATGTGCGACAGGTATGCGGGTTGCTTGCGAGTCGCCGACTTGCTCGTTTCTGGCTTATCGCCTGCTTGCCGCGTGCGATCGATGCCCCGCTCGCTAAATAGCTTTGGTCGCTGCCTAGAGAGCAGCTATTCGGTAAGTGACTCGGTAGTAAGTACGTAACAGCGTACTCGGTATGTGTCGAGTGTTTTTGGCGGCTGTGCCTGCCAGTGGAGGACAGTGGATCTTGGTGGGAGGAGCCAGCTGAGTCCGGTCGTTACGGTAGCTCGCCGACCGGCCAGTCAGTGCGTGCGCAGGGTTCTTGGGAAGGCGGGGAGGGGGGCCGGCCCCTGGGCCAGGTGGCGTCTTCCCCCGAGCGCGGTCCGGGGCCACCGGGAGGGCGCCGTCGGCAGGGGCCAGTGTGCGGTTATCGCTTCTCGGCCTTTTGGCTAAGATCAAGTGTAGTATCTGTTCTTATCAGTTTAATATCTGATACGTCCCCTATCAGGGGACTATATATTAAACGGATTTTTGGCACAGGGAGTCGGAGAAGGAGCTTGCTCCGTCCGCTTCAAGCATCGACCCGTTATTGCAGTGCGTTCGGGAACGGTGCGCCTCTCCAAGTTTTGTGCAAAAAAAGGTTGTGTTTTGTTGTCCTTTACTAGGTGGGTGGGTTGCCCTGTTCTTCCCCCTTTTTGTTTGTTTGTTTGTTTGTTTGTTTATTTTGTATGTATGTAAATTGTGTTGTAAATAGGGTGAATATGTGCCCTTGTTGTAAGTGTGCTTGCCTCTGTTTTTTAGCAAAATGATGTAGTTTTCTGTGCGGGACGTAACTGTTTGTTGTCATTGCGCTGTCTCGCTTTTCCCACCTTCCCTCTCGGATTGTCTGTCCGGCCGGCTGGCGGCAGTGGCAACCACGGGTCATGGGGAGTGGCTGGGAAGGGGGCCGGAGGCGCCTGGTGCGCTGAAAGGTCACATTTCGCTCGGGTTTCTCTTCAGCACGCACAAATCTTTCGCCTTTTACTAAAGATTTCCGTGGAGAGGAACGCACCTGAGTTTGTGCTATTTTTGGATGCTCCGTCCACAGGGCGGGGCAACTTCGAACGGTTTAAGGACAGACGGCAATGTGCGACAGGTATGCGGGTTGCTTGCGAGTCGCCGACTTGCTCGTTTCTGGCTTATCGCCTGCTTGCCGCGTGCGATCGATGCCCCGCTCGCTAAATAGCTTTGGTCGCTGCCTAGAGAGCAGCTATTCGGTAAGTGACTCGGTAGTAAGTACGTAACAGCGTACTCGGTATGTGTCGAGTGTTTTTGGCGGCTGTGCCTGCCAGTGGAGGACAGTGGATCTTGGTGGGAGGAGCCAGCTGAGTCCGGTCGTTACGGTAGCTCGCCGACCGGCCAGTCAGTGCGTGCGCAGGGTTCTTGGGAAGGCGGGGAGGGGGGCCGGCCCCTGGGCCAGGTGGCGTCTTCCCCCGAGCGCGGTCCGGGGCCACCGGGAGGGCGCCGTCGGCAGGGGCCAGTGTGCGGTTATCGCTTCTCGGCCTTTTGGCTAAGATCAAGTGTAGTATCTGTTCTTATCAGTTTAATATCTGATACGTCCCCTATCAGGGGACTATATATTAAACGGATTTTTGGCACAGGGAGTCGGAGAAGGAGCTTGCTCCGTCCGCTTCAAGCATCGACCCGTTATTGCAGTGCGTTCGGGAACGGTGCGCCTCTCCAAGTTTTGTGCAAAAAAAGGTTGTGTTTTGTTGTCCTTTACTAGGTGGGTGGGTTGCCCTGTTCTTCCCCCTTTTTGTTTGTTTGTTTGTTTGTTTGTTTATTTTGTATGTATGTAAATTGTGTTGTAAATAGGGTGAATATGTGCCCTTGTTGTAAGTGTGCTTGCCTCTGTTTTTTAGCAAAATGATGTAGTTTTCTGTGCGGGACGTAACTGTTTGTTGTCATTGCGCTGTCTCGCTTTTCCCACCTTCCCTCTCGGATTGTCTGTCCGGCCGGCTGGCGGCAGTGGCAACCACGGGTCATGGGGAGTGGCTGGGAAGGGGGCCGGAGGCGCCTGGTGCGCTGAAAGGTCACATTTCGCTCGGGTTTCTCTTCAGCACGCACAAATCTTTCGCCTTTTACTAAAGATTTCCGTGGAGAGGAACGCACCTGAGTTTGTGCTATTTTTGGATGCTCCGTCCACAGGGCGGGGCAACTTCGAACGGTTTAAGGACAGACGGCAATGTGCGACAGGTATGCGGGTTGCTTGCGAGTCGCCGACTTGCTCGTTTCTGGCTTATCGCCTGCTTGCCGCGTGCGATCGATGCCCCGCTCGCTAAATAGCTTTGGTCGCTGCCTAGAGAGCAGCTATTCGGTAAGTGACTCGGTAGTAAGTACGTAACAGCGTACTCGGTATGTGTCGAGTGTTTTTGGCGGCTGTGCCTGCCAGTGGAGGACAGTGGATCTTGGTGGGAGGAGCCAGCTGAGTCCGGTCGTTACGGTAGCTCGCCGACCGGCCAGTCAGTGCGTGCGCAGGGTTCTTGGGAAGGCGGGGAGGGGGGCCGGCCCCTGGGCCAGGTGGCGTCTTCCCCCGAGCGCGGTCCGGGGCCACCGGGAGGGCGCCGTCGGCAGGGGCCAGTGTGCGGTTATCGCTTCTCGGCCTTTTGGCTAAGATCAAGTGTAGTATCTGTTCTTATCAGTTTAATATCTGATACGTCCCCTATCAGGGGACTATATATTAAACGGATTTTTGGCACAGGGAGTCGGAGAAGGAGCTTGCTCCGTCCGCTTCAAGCATCGACCCGTTATTGCAGTGCGTTCGGGAACGGTGCGCCTCTCCAAGTTTTGTGCAAAAAAAGGTTGTGTTTTGTTGTCCTTTACTAGGTGGGTGGGTTGCCCTGTTCTTCCCCCTTTTTGTTTGTTTGTTTGTTTGTTTGTTTATTTTGTATGTATGTAAATTGTGTTGTAAATAGGGTGAATATGTGCCCTTGTTGTAAGTGTGCTTGCCTCTGTTTTTTAGCAAAATGATGTAGTTTTCTGTGCGGGACGTAACTGTTTGTTGTCATTGCGCTGTCTCGCTTTTCCCACCTTCCCTCTCGGATTGTCTGTCCGGCCGGCTGGCGGCAGTGGCAACCACGGGTCATGGGGAGTGGCTGGGAAGGGGGCCGGAGGCGCCTGGTGCGCTGAAAGGTCACATTTCGCTCGGGTTTCTCTTCAGCACGCACAAATCTTTCGCCTTTTACTAAAGATTTCCGTGGAGAGGAACGCACCTGAGTTTGTGCTATTTTTGGATGCTCCGTCCACAGGGCGGGGCAACTTCGAACGGTTTAAGGACAGACGGCAATGTGCGACAGGTATGCGGGTTGCTTGCGAGTCGCCGACTTGCTCGTTTCTGGCTTATCGCCTGCTTGCCGCGTGCGATCGATGCCCCGCTCGCTAAATAGCTTTGGTCGCTGCCTAGAGAGCAGCTATTCGGTAAGTGACTCGGTAGTAAGTACGTAACAGCGTACTCGGTATGTGTCGAGTGTTTTTGGCGGCTGTGCCTGCCAGTGGAGGACAGTGGATCTTGGTGGGAGGAGCCAGCTGAGTCCGGTCGTTACGGTAGCTCGCCGACCGGCCAGTCAGTGCGTGCGCAGGGTTCTTGGGAAGGCGGGGAGGGGGGCCGGCCCCTGGGCCAGGTGGCGTCTTCCCCCGAGCGCGGTCCGGGGCCACCGGGAGGGCGCCGTCGGCAGGGGCCAGTGTGCGGTTATCGCTTCTCGGCCTTTTGGCTAAGATCAAGTGTAGTATCTGTTCTTATCAGTTTAATATCTGATACGTCCCCTATCAGGGGACTATATATTAAACGGATTTTTGGCACAGGGAGTCGGAGAAGGAGCTTGCTCCGTCCGCTTCAAGCATCGACCCGTTATTGCAGTGCGTTCGGGAACGGTGCGCCTCTCCAAGTTTTGTGCAAAAAAAGGTTGTGTTTTGTTGTCCTTTACTAGGTGGGTGGGTTGCCCTGTTCTTCCCCCTTTTTGTTTGTTTGTTTGTTTGTTTGTTTATTTTGTATGTATGTAAATTGTGTTGTAAATAGGGTGAATATGTGCCCTTGTTGTAAGTGTGCTTGCCTCTGTTTTTTAGCAAAATGATGTAGTTTTCTGTGCGGGACGTAACTGTTTGTTGTCATTGCGCTGTCTCGCTTTTCCCACCTTCCCTCTCGGATTGTCTGTCCGGCCGGCTGGCGGCAGTGGCAACCACGGGTCATGGGGAGTGGCTGGGAAGGGGGCCGGAGGCGCCTGGTGCGCTGAAAGGTCACATTTCGCTCGGGTTTCTCTTCAGCACGCACAAATCTTTCGCCTTTTACTAAAGATTTCCGTGGAGAGGAACGCACCTGAGTTTGTGCTATTTTTGGATGCTCCGTCCACAGGGCGGGGCAACTTCGAACGGTTTAAGGACAGACGGCAATGTGCGACAGGTATGCGGGTTGCTTGCGAGTCGCCGACTTGCTCGTTTCTGGCTTATCGCCTGCTTGCCGCGTGCGATCGATGCCCCGCTCGCTAAATAGCTTTGGTCGCTGCCTAGAGAGCAGCTATTCGGTAAGTGACTCGGTAGTAAGTACGTAACAGCGTACTCGGTATGTGTCGAGTGTTTTTGGCGGCTGTGCCTGCCAGTGGAGGACAGTGGATCTTGGTGGGAGGAGCCAGCTGAGTCCGGTCGTTACGGTAGCTCGCCGACCGGCCAGTCAGTGCGTGCGCAGGGTTCTTGGGAAGGCGGGGAGGGGGGCCGGCCCCTGGGCCAGGTGGCGTCTTCCCCCGAGCGCGGTCCGGGGCCACCGGGAGGGCGCCGTCGGCAGGGGCCAGTGTGCGGTTATCGCTTCTCGGCCTTTTGGCTAAGATCAAGTGTAGTATCTGTTCTTATCAGTTTAATATCTGATACGTCCCCTATCAGGGGACTATATATTAAACGGATTTTTGGCACAGGGAGTCGGAGAAGGAGCTTGCTCCGTCCGCTTCAAGCATCGACCCGTTATTGCAGTGCGTTCGGGAACGGTGCGCCTCTCCAAGTTTTGTGCAAAAAAAGGTTGTGTTTTGTTGTCCTTTACTAGGTGGGTGGGTTGCCCTGTTCTTCCCCCTTTTTGTTTGTTTGTTTGTTTGTTTGTTTATTTTGTATGTATGTAAATTGTGTTGTAAATAGGGTGAATATGTGCCCTTGTTGTAAGTGTGCTTGCCTCTGTTTTTTAGCAAAATGATGTAGTTTTCTGTGCGGGACGTAACTGTTTGTTGTCATTGCGCTGTCTCGCTTTTCCCACCTTCCCTCTCGGATTGTCTGTCCGGCCGGCTGGCGGCAGTGGCAACCACGGGTCATGGGGAGTGGCTGGGAAGGGGGCCGGAGGCGCCTGGTGCGCTGAAAGGTCACATTTCGCTCGGGTTTCTCTTCAGCACGCACAAATCTTTCGCCTTTTACTAAAGATTTCCGTGGAGAGGAACGCACCTGAGTTTGTGCTATTTTTGGATGCTCCGTCCACAGGGCGGGGCAACTTCGAACGGTTTAAGGACAGACGGCAATGTGCGACAGGTATGCGGGTTGCTTGCGAGTCGCCGACTTGCTCGTTTCTGGCTTATCGCCTGCTTGCCGCGTGCGATCGATGCCCCGCTCGCTAAATAGCTTTGGTCGCTGCCTAGAGAGCAGCTATTCGGTAAGTGACTCGGTAGTAAGTACGTAACAGCGTACTCGGTATGTGTCGAGTGTTTTTGGCGGCTGTGCCTGCCAGTGGAGGACAGTGGATCTTGGTGGGAGGAGCCAGCTGAGTCCGGTCGTTACGGTAGCTCGCCGACCGGCCAGTCAGTGCGTGCGCAGGGTTCTTGGGAAGGCGGGGAGGGGGGCCGGCCCCTGGGCCAGGTGGCGTCTTCCCCCGAGCGCGGTCCGGGGCCACCGGGAGGGCGCCGTCGGCAGGGGCCAGTGTGCGGTTATCGCTTCTCGGCCTTTTGGCTAAGATCAAGTGTAGTATCTGTTCTTATCAGTTTAATATCTGATACGTCCCCTATCAGGGGACTATATATTAAACGGATTTTTGGCACAGGGAGTCGGAGAAGGAGCTTGCTCCGTCCGCTTCAAGCATCGACCCGTTATTGCAGTGCGTTCGGGAACGGTGCGCCTCTCCAAGTTTTGTGCAAAAAAAGGTTGTGTTTTGTTGTCCTTTACTAGGTGGGTGGGTTGCCCTGTTCTTCCCCCTTTTTGTTTGTTTGTTTGTTTGTTTGTTTATTTTGTATGTATGTAAATTGTGTTGTAAATAGGGTGAATATGTGCCCTTGTTGTAAGTGTGCTTGCCTCTGTTTTTTAGCAAAATGATGTAGTTTTCTGTGCGGGACGTAACTGTTTGTTGTCATTGCGCTGTCTCGCTTTTCCCACCTTCCCTCTCGGATTGTCTGTCCGGCCGGCTGGCGGCAGTGGCAACCACGGGTCATGGGGAGTGGCTGGGAAGGGGGCCGGAGGCGCCTGGTGCGCTGAAAGGTCACATTTCGCTCGGGTTTCTCTTCAGCACGCACAAATCTTTCGCCTTTTACTAAAGATTTCCGTGGAGAGGAACGCACCTGAGTTTGTGCTATTTTTGGATGCTCCGTCCACAGGGCGGGGCAACTTCGAACGGTTTAAGGACAGACGGCAATGTGCGACAGGTATGCGGGTTGCTTGCGAGTCGCCGACTTGCTCGTTTCTGGCTTATCGCCTGCTTGCCGCGTGCGATCGATGCCCCGCTCGCTAAATAGCTTTGGTCGCTGCCTAGAGAGCAGCTATTCGGTAAGTGACTCGGTAGTAAGTACGTAACAGCGTACTCGGTATGTGTCGAGTGTTTTTGGCGGCTGTGCCTGCCAGTGGAGGACAGTGGATCTTGGTGGGAGGAGCCAGCTGAGTCCGGTCGTTACGGTAGCTCGCCGACCGGCCAGTCAGTGCGTGCGCAGGGTTCTTGGGAAGGCGGGGAGGGGGGCCGGCCCCTGGGCCAGGTGGCGTCTTCCCCCGAGCGCGGTCCGGGGCCACCGGGAGGGCGCCGTCGGCAGGGGCCAGTGTGCGGTTATCGCTTCTCGGCCTTTTGGCTAAGATCAAGTGTAGTATCTGTTCTTATCAGTTTAATATCTGATACGTCCCCTATCAGGGGACTATATATTAAACGGATTTTTGGCACAGGGAGTCGGAGAAGGAGCTTGCTCCGTCCGCTTCAAGCATCGACCCGTTATTGCAGTGCGTTCGGGAACGGTGCGCCTCTCCAAGTTTTGTGCAAAAAAAGGTTGTGTTTTGTTGTCCTTTACTAGGTGGGTGGGTTGCCCTGTTCTTCCCCCTTTTTGTTTGTTTGTTTGTTTGTTTGTTTATTTTGTATGTATGTAAATTGTGTTGTAAATAGGGTGAATATGTGCCCTTGTTGTAAGTGTGCTTGCCTCTGTTTTTTAGCAAAATGATGTAGTTTTCTGTGCGGGACGTAACTGTTTGTTGTCATTGCGCTGTCTCGCTTTTCCCACCTTCCCTCTCGGATTGTCTGTCCGGCCGGCTGGCGGCAGTGGCAACCACGGGTCATGGGGAGTGGCTGGGAAGGGGGCCGGAGGCGCCTGGTGCGCTGAAAGGTCACATTTCGCTCGGGTTTCTCTTCAGCACGCACAAATCTTTCGCCTTTTACTAAAGATTTCCGTGGAGAGGAACGCACCTGAGTTTGTGCTATTTTTGGATGCTCCGTCCACAGGGCGGGGCAACTTCGAACGGTTTAAGGACAGACGGCAATGTGCGACAGGTATGCGGGTTGCTTGCGAGTCGCCGACTTGCTCGTTTCTGGCTTATCGCCTGCTTGCCGCGTGCGATCGATGCCCCGCTCGCTAAATAGCTTTGGTCGCTGCCTAGAGAGCAGCTATTCGGTAAGTGACTCGGTAGTAAGTACGTAACAGCGTACTCGGTATGTGTCGAGTGTTTTTGGCGGCTGTGCCTGCCAGTGGAGGACAGTGGATCTTGGTGGGAGGAGCCAGCTGAGTCCGGTCGTTACGGTAGCTCGCCGACCGGCCAGTCAGTGCGTGCGCAGGGTTCTTGGGAAGGCGGGGAGGGGGGCCGGCCCCTGGGCCAGGTGGCGTCTTCCCCCGAGCGCGGTCCGGGGCCACCGGGAGGGCGCCGTCGGCAGGGGCCAGTGTGCGGTTATCGCTTCTCGGCCTTTTGGCTAAGATCAAGTGTAGTATCTGTTCTTATCAGTTTAATATCTGATACGTCCCCTATCAGGGGACTATATATTAAACGGATTTTTGGCACAGGGAGTCGGAGAAGGAGCTTGCTCCGTCCGCTTCAAGCATCGACCCGTTATTGCAGTGCGTTCGGGAACGGTGCGCCTCTCCAAGTTTTGTGCAAAAAAAGGTTGTGTTTTGTTGTCCTTTACTAGGTGGGTGGGTTGCCCTGTTCTTCCCCCTTTTTGTTTGTTTGTTTGTTTGTTTGTTTATTTTGTATGTATGTAAATTGTGTTGTAAATAGGGTGAATATGTGCCCTTGTTGTAAGTGTGCTTGCCTCTGTTTTTTAGCAAAATGATGTAGTTTTCTGTGCGGGACGTAACTGTTTGTTGTCATTGCGCTGTCTCGCTTTTCCCACCTTCCCTCTCGGATTGTCTGTCCGGCCGGCTGGCGGCAGTGGCAACCACGGGTCATGGGGAGTGGCTGGGAAGGGGGCCGGAGGCGCCTGGTGCGCTGAAAGGTCACATTTCGCTCGGGTTTCTCTTCAGCACGCACAAATCTTTCGCCTTTTACTAAAGATTTCCGTGGAGAGGAACGCACCTGAGTTTGTGCTATTTTTGGATGCTCCGTCCACAGGGCGGGGCAACTTCGAACGGTTTAAGGACAGACGGCAATGTGCGACAGGTATGCGGGTTGCTTGCGAGTCGCCGACTTGCTCGTTTCTGGCTTATCGCCTGCTTGCCGCGTGCGATCGATGCCCCGCTCGCTAAATAGCTTTGGTCGCTGCCTAGAGAGCAGCTATTCGGTAAGTGACTCGGTAGTAAGTACGTAACAGCGTACTCGGTATGTGTCGAGTGTTTTTGGCGGCTGTGCCTGCCAGTGGAGGACAGTGGATCTTGGTGGGAGGAGCCAGCTGAGTCCGGTCGTTACGGTAGCTCGCCGACCGGCCAGTCAGTGCGTGCGCAGGGTTCTTGGGAAGGCGGGGAGGGGGGCCGGCCCCTGGGCCAGGTGGCGTCTTCCCCCGAGCGCGGTCCGGGGCCACCGGGAGGGCGCCGTCGGCAGGGGCCAGTGTGCGGTTATCGCTTCTCGGCCTTTTGGCTAAAAGATAGAGAAGAGGATGGAGACACCAGACGGTGGATTGCCGGCCTATCGGGTGCGGCTGCAGAACACGGTTCGTGTGGAGATGGAGGAGGGAGAGAAACGCAACGGCTTTAATTTGGATTTTTTTGTTGAAAAAGTTTTGAAGGATATTTTGATGGTGGATCGGAAAACGGTGTTTTGTCTGCAGGATTTTTCCCAAAGAGGGTTTTTTGATTTAACTTTTTTTTCGGAAGCGGCGTGTTTTAATTTGCATCGAAAGTTCTTGGAGTGCGAAGGAAATCCGGCGCTACAAGGCATTACGATGCATTTGTTATACACCAAGGCCCTGAGACCTCTTACCGTCCACATGTACAACCCTTTTGTGCGGGAGGAGGACATCTTGGCTTTCCTGCGGAGGTATTGTTCGGAGGTGAAGGAGGCAGTCAAGCTGAAGGACAAGTTTGGCTTCTGGAACGGTAAGAGGCGGTTTTATGTACGTTTTAAGCAAGATCCCTCAGGTGTGGGGGGGATCGCGCATCCACCAGGGGCCTTCTCCATAGGCCCGGACAGAGGCTACCTGGTGTACCCAGGCCAGCCATTGTACTGTAGACGGTGTGGGATGTACGGGCACGTTAAGGCGGTGTGCTCCACCGACCGATGCAGGCACTGTGCATCGACGGAGCACACGACAAAAGACTGCGTGGCCCCGAAAACATGCAGTCTTTGCGGGAGTGTGGAGCACCTTTTCCGGGCTTGCCCAGAAAGGGTGAGGTCGTTTGCGGCCTTGGTGCAGGGCGAGTTTGGGGCCTACTCTGGGCCTCCTGGAGGTCGAGCACGGCCTAGCACCAAGAAGGCCGGGCGAGAAGCAGGGGAGTCGGCTACGGAGGGAGGGCAGGCTTCGGAGCACGGGGCTGGGCCTTCCAGCACTACAAGCCCAGGCTCTGCGGCGGCCTTGGCCACTAGGCCGGTTCAGGAAGGGGTGGGGCCTGGGGGGCTGGCTCCTGTTCTGGATCCGTCCCTCCGTCCTGGGCATGGGGGCGAGGCCTCAGTCTTGGAGGAGCCACGGAGCGGCGCGGATGGGAGACCGGAGCAGGAAGCAGGTGGATCCAATGAGGTCATGGCGGCTGGGTCTGGGTCTGGGTCGGGACCGGTTTCCGCTGCGCCCCCGAGCTCCGGTCCGGGTCCTGCACATGGGTCCGGTCCGGCTCCGGATTCCGGTTCGGGTTCCGGTCCGGGTCCGGATTCCGGTCCGGGTTCCGGTCCGGGTCCGGATTCCGGTCCGGGTTCCGGTCCGGCTGGGAGTTCCGGTTTGGGTCTGGATTCCGGTCCGGTCCGGGCTTTCGCCGCGAGGCCAAGAGATCGGGATCCTGCTCCGGCGCTGGGAGGCATGGATGGGAGGTCCAAGGGTGAGCAGATCTTCGGGCCTTCCTCGCGTCCTGGCCTGGGCTTGGGGCTGGGCGCAGTGGTGATGAAGGCGAGGGCCGTGGCGGAGGAGTCCGGGGTCCCGAGAGAGGGTTCGCCGGAGCTATTCTCCCCCCTGTCTGTGCCTCTTGGTGAGGAGGTCTTGTCCCCGGAGGCGGAGGGAGCGGCTATGTGCACCACGGCGGACCTGCAGACCCCGTTGGCGTGGGGGGACAGCCCTCCTCCAGAGGGGGAGGTGCCGGAGTGGGCGCAGGTGGCAGCGCGGAAGCGGGTTCGCTCGGGGGACACAAACGGGAGGGAAGCAAAGGCGGGACCGGGCATCCCTCTGCAGAACAGGTTCCTGGCCCTATCGGACTCGGCGGAGGGGGAGGCCCAGGAGGTGGACATTGAGGTGGACCGGGAGGAAGCACCTGGAGCCTCTGCGGCCTTAGTAGGACCGGCAGTCAGCCCGTCTTCCCAGTTTGTGGGCTGGGATGTGGCGGGAATAACAGGGGTGATGGGGATGGAGAAAGGACTCGAGGGAGGGGGGGACTCCTCCGAGAAGGAAGGAGATTGAAGGTAAGGGTTGGGTAGGTAAAATATTTTGTTTAAAATAATGGTGTTAAATGTTTTTACTTTGAATGTGCGGGGGTTGCGGAGCTCGGGGAAGAGGCAGGCACTTTTTGCCTCTTTGGCGGCAACAGGTGGAGATGTGTTTTTGTTGCAAGAGGTGCATCTTCGGGACATGGGGGACGTACTCCTCTTTACGAAGGAGTGGACGTGGGGCCCATCGGCGTGGTCGGTGGGCAGCGTTCATGCCGATGGGCTGGGGATCCTTGTAAAGGGAGTAGGGATGGAAGTCCAGGAGTCTGTGGACATTGTGGCGGGGCGGGCAATGTTTACAGACATTGATTGCGCTTCTTGCAAATTACGGGTGGTGAATGTGTACGGGCCGACTCGGAGTGGGCGGAGGCTGGAGGTTTTCAGGGAGCTGGTGCCCAGTCTGTCCACCTCCAGACGGATCATCCTGGGGGGGGATTTTAATGTGTCGCTGGATGGGGGTGGGGCTAGCGCTGCTGGAGTGGAACATTCAGCGAGAGCGCTGGCAGAGCTGGTCAGGGACCACGGCCTGGTCGACTCCTTTCGGGCAGCACATCCGGCGGCTCCAGGCGTTACCTGGCGTAACTCCAGGGGAGCTGCGAGCCGCCTGGATTACATCTTCGTGCCAAAGGAGTGGGCGGGGGTGACCGCCACGCTGCAGCCTTCATGGGCATCGGACCATGACATGCTGCAGGTGGCGGTCCCCATTCCCGACACGCAATGGGGGCCGGGGTACTGGAAGCTGAATACCTCCCTAATAAAATCTAGGGTATTCCAGGAGGCTTTTAGAGGGCTGTATAAGGCCGTGAGGGCTCTGCGGGGCTTGTACCCCACAGCGGTGGAGTGGTGGGAGGCGGCCAAAGTGCGTTTCGGGCTGTTCTGCCGAAACTTCAGCATGGCGCAGCGGCGGAGGGAGCGGGCTGAGGTGAGGAGGTGGTTAGATCTCCTCGCCTATATGCACGCCCAGCTCAACAGGGGGAGGGCAGTGAGGTGGGAGGCGTATGAGGGGGCGAAGGAGAGGGTGAGAAGCCTCCTGGAGGGAAGAGCTAAGGCCTCGGCCTTCCAGGGCCGGCTGAGGGAGATGGAGGAGGGGGAGAAGGCCACCGCATATTTTTTTCAGGCTGCTGAGGCTCGGAGGAGGGCCGCCGTGATCACCGGGTTGAAAGGGGAAGCGGGGCTGGAAACGGGGGTCCCGGAGATGCTGGGGATCGCGGAGGGCTTCTTCCGAGACCTCTTCAGCAGGAGAGAGTGCGACCCGGAGGAGCAGGAGGCACTGCTGGGGCGTGTGGTGCCCCGGTTGGGGCGGGAGGAAGGGCAGGCACTGGAGGCGGAGCTCAGGTTGGAGGAGCTGACAGGGGCGCTCCGCTCCATGAGGGAAGGGAAGTCCCCGGGGCATGACGGACTCCCGTGGGAGTTCTACAGGGAGTTCTGGGACATCATTGGTCCGGACCTCGTGGAGGTTTTTCAGGCGCTTCTGGAGGGGGGAGCGCTGTCGGCCTCCATGAGGAAAGGAGTGGTGACGCTGCTCCACAAGGGAGGGGACAGGGCTGACCTTAAGAACTGGCGTCCAATCACCCTGCTGACGGCGGACTATAAGCTGCTGGCCAAAGCAGCTGCGGTCCGCCTGAAGCAGGTGATGGACGTCCTGGTCAGCCCTGACCAGACTTGTGGGGTACCGGGGCGGTCCTGCAGCTGGAACCTGGTTCTGCTGCGGGACACAATTGACTGGGTGCGCGATCGGGGCCTTCCTCTGGCGGTGGTCAGCATCGACCAGGAGAAGGCCTTCGATCGGGTGCAGCACGCCTTCCTGTTCCGGGTCCTGCAGCGGATGGGTTTGGGCCCCCGGTTTCTGTCTTGGCTGCGTATGCTGTACAGGGGAGTGTACAGCTGCGTAAGAGTGAATGGGTTTCTGAGCGGGGCTGTGGAGCAAGCGGGGGGGGTGCGGCAGGGGTGCCCAATCTCCCCGCTGCTCTACGTCCTGTTCATGGAGCCCTTTGCGGAGCTGGTGCGCCGGGACCCAGGGGTGGACGGGGTGAGGATCCCAGGGGCTGCAGGGGCCGAGTTGAAAATCCAGCAGTACGCGGACGACACGACAATTTTTGTGTCGTCGACTCGGTCCCTGGCAAGGGTGAGAGTCCTGGTGGACAGGTTTGCGGCAGGGACGGGCTCCAGGGTGAACCTGTCCAAGTCCTCAGTCCTGCTGTGTGGCCGGTGGAGAGAGGAGGTGAGGGACTACGGTGGCTGGGAGCGGTGCCAGGGGGGACTGAAGGTGTTGGGGGTGCGCTTCTTTCCCCAGGGCAGTGGTGAGCGGAACTGGGAAGAACGTATGGCGCTGGTGAGATCACGGCTGGGGGTGTGGGCACGCAGGCGGCTGTCACTGACTGGGAGGGTGGTAGTGGTGAGGGCTGTCCTGCTCCCACTACTCCTACACTTGGCCTACGTCTTCCCAGTTCCTGCAACGATCAAGGTGGCCCTGACCAGGGCCATGTTCAAGTTTCTGTGGGGAGGGAGGTACGAATATGTGCGTCGCGACCTCATGTACATGCCGGTGGACAAGGGGGGTCGCGGCGTGCCGAGAATCCCCCTGAAACTTGACGCGATTTTTACATCTTTCGCGTGTAGGATGGTCCTGGGAAGGGTCCCCCACAAGTGCTACCACTTCGCCCGTCTCCACCTGGCGACCGCACTGAGGCACTGGGTGCCGCTGACCCACGTGGCTCCACGGGCAGAACAGCAGTCCCCGGCCTATCAGGCAGTGCTGCGCTTCCTTGGGCAGTGCCCGGCTCCAGTGGAGAGGGAGAGCCTTCTCCAGCACAGGCTGCTGTACAACAGCATTGCGGGCAGGCAGGTGGCAGGTCCTGAAGGGGTGCCGCTGAACCTCGAGTGGGGCAAGGTGAGCGGGGGGAGGGCACCAGGGGTGGTGCGGGACCTCCACTGGCTGTGCGCGATGGGCAGGCTGTCGGTGCGGGAGGTGCTGCATCGCCATGGGTGCAGTGCCAGCCCACTCTGTCCAAGGGGCTGTGGGCTGGTGGAGTCGGTGGCGCACGCCCTATGGGAGTGCCAGTTTGCAAGGGTGTACTGGGGGTTGGTGCAGGGCCTCCTCAGGGGGATAGGGCCGGCCTTCACCCTGAGCAGAGAGAGAGTTCTGTACAGGCGGGGGCTGGCGGCAGTGGGAGCCGTGGCTGAGGGTGTAGTGTGGGAGGTGGTAGGCTATGGCAAGTGGGTGCTGTGGGAGGACAGGATGGCAGCAGTGGGGATGAGGCTGAGGGTCCTGACTCCCAGCCAGCTCTTCCATAGGTTCTCTGGGAGGGTAGCGGAGAGAATAAGGGGGGATGGGGTGGTGCACGGGTGGGAATGGGTGCGGAAGTACTGGGGAGGCCTGGAAAGGCTCTTCCTCTGGGAGGGGGGTCCTGGGAATATGTAAGCATGTAAATAGAATGGATGTGATTGGGGTGGTTGGGTTCGGGGTTTGTGGGGTGGGGTGGGGTGGGGTGGGGTGGGGTGGGGAGGGGGGAGGGTGGAGGGTGGAGGGTGGGGTTCTTCTTGTTGTTTTTGTATTTGTATTGTTTTTGTTGTTGGAGTTGTTTGTTTGGGGTTTTGTAATTAGGGTAAGTGGGGGGTGGGAGGGGGTGGGGTGGGGGGTTGTATGGTTGTTTCGGTTCTGTTTTTGTTTGGTTTGAAATGTGTTGATACAGTGGGAATGTGTTGGGACTTTGGGACTTCAGGGGAGGGTGGGGTTTTGAGTTTACAGTTGTTAAGAGGATGTGGTTTGGAATTTGTTTGTTTATTGTTTGTATGAAAATGTAATGAGGTTTGTGTGGACCAATAAATTAATTTAAATACAAAAAAAAAAATCTGTTCTTATCAGTTTAATATCTGATACGTCCCCTATCAGGGGACTATATATTAAACGGATTTTTGGCACAGGGAGTCGGAGAAGGAGCTTGCTCCGTCCGCTTCAAGCATCGACCCGTTATTGCAGTGCGTTCGGGAACGGTGCGCCTCTCCAAGTTTTGTGCAAAAAAAGGTTGTGTTTTGTTGTCCTTTACTAGGTGGGTGGGTTGCCCTGTTCTTCCCCCTTTTTGTTTGTTTGTTTGTTTGTTTGTTTATTTTGTATGTATGTAAATTGTGTTGTAAATAGGGTGAATATGTGCCCTTGTTGTAAGTGTGCTTGCCTCTGTTTTTTAGCAAAATGATGTAGTTTTCTGTGCGGGACGTAACTGTTTGTTGTCATTGCGCTGTCTCGCTTTTCCCACCTTCCCTCTCGGATTGTCTGTCCGGCCGGCTGGCGGCAGTGGCAACCACGGGTCATGGGGAGTGGCTGGGAAGGGGGCCGGAGGCGCCTGGTGCGCTGAAAGGTCACATTTCGCTCGGGTTTCTCTTCAGCACGCACAAATCTTTCGCCTTTTACTAAAGATTTCCGTGGAGAGGAACGCACCTGAGTTTGTGCTATTTTTGGATGCTCCGTCCATAGGGCGGGGCAACTTCGAACGGTTTAAGGACAGACGGCAATGTGCGACAGGTATGCGGGTTGCTTGCGAGTCGCCGACTTGCTCGTTTCTGGCTTATCGCCTGCTTGCCGCGTGCGATCGATGCCCCGCTCGCTAAATAGCTTTGGTCGCTGCCTAGAGAGCAGCTATTCGGTAAGTGACTCGGTAGTAAGTACGTAACAGCGTACTCGGTATGTGTCGAGTGTTTTTGGCGGCTGTGCCTGCCAGTGGAGGACAGTGGATCTTGGTGGGAGGAGCCAGCTGAGTCCGGTCGTTACGGTAGCTCGCCGACCGGCCAGTCAGTGCGTGCGCAGGGTTCTTGGGAAGGCGGGGAGGGGGGCCGGCCCCTGGGCCAGGTGGCGTCTTCCCCCGAGCGCGGTCCGGGGCCACCGGGAGGGCGCCGTCGGCAGGGGCCAGTGTGCGGTTATCGCTTCTCGGCCTTTTGGCTAAGATCAAGTGGTTTGTGGTAGGGAGAAGCGAACACAGTAAATATGGCGACAAACAATTGGAGAGCTGTAAGGAATACGGTGAGGGTGAAGTGGGCAGGAGCCCCAGGGAGCATGCCACAGAGGGAGGAGTTTGTGAAGGCTTTTGTGTTGGAGAAGTTCTTGCTGACGGAGAAGGAAATCTTGGGCATTCAACGGAACGGAAGGGAGGAATTCGTGGACATCGCCTTTAGGGGACCGGATGCGTTCAAGGCCTTTATGGAGCGGAGTAAGATGGAAGACCTGGGGCCGTTCCGACTCGAGTCCATGGAGAGGAGGAACCACAGGGTGGTAGTTATCAATTTATTTGATATGAACGTGCCGGACGAGGCTGTCGGGAGGTACCTGGAGCGGTACGCCAGGGTGGTGGCTGGACCCAGATACCGGAGGGACGCCTATGGATTCTGGAACGGCCAGAGGGTGTACGAGGTCCTGCTCCGGGAGAGCGACCATGGCTACGAGGGCTACCTCCATCCTCCAGCCCTCTGCATGGTCGAGGGAGTAAAGGGCCACGTTATGTACTCCAGGCAGCCTCCCTTCTGTCGACGGTGCATGGAGGTGGGCCATGTCGACGCGGGGTGCAGGTCGGTGGTCTGCTACAACTGTAGACAGCAAGGGCACATGGCGGCGGAGTGCAAGGAGCCACGCACCTGCAACACCTGTGGCTCCAGAGACCACTTTATGAGGGCATGCCCTGAGCGCCGCCGCACCTACGCCGACGCAGCCAGGGAGAGAGCAGCGCCTGCACCAGGGCCAGCGGGGGCTGAGAGGCCTACGCCAGGCCCAACAGAGGCTGAGAGGCCTGCACCAGGCCCAACAAAGGCTGACGGGCCTACACCAGGCCCAAAGGAGGCGGAGAGGCCTACATCAGGCCCAGCAAGGGCTGAGAGGCCTACACCAGGCCTGGCAGGGGCAGGGAGGCCTACACCAGGCCCGGCAGAGGCTGAGGGGCTTATACCAGGCCCAAAGGAGGCTGAGAGGCCTACACTAGGCCCAGCGACGGTGGAGGGGCCTACACCAGGCCCAACAGAGGCTGAGGGGCCTACACCAGGCCCAGTGGAGGCTGAGGGGCCTACACCAGGCCCAGCAGAGCATTGCGAGGCAGAGAGCAGGAAGGGGGAGCAGAGAGGGCCTAGGCCGGGCTCAGCCGGGCCTAACATGGAGGAAGGCCCGATCCCGGACACCGACCTGGAGCTCGGCAGCAGGGAGGGGGGGGAGACGGCGGATGAAGGCAGCGACGACTCTGACATGGAGCTGTCCATGGAGGAGGATGCCGTCATCAGGCTGAGGGGAGAGAAGAGGAAGGAGAGGCCTGAGATGGCTGGAGCTCCACCAGGGGGGAGGCAGGCAAAGGCCAGGGCTCAGGTCAAGGCCATAGCCAGGCCCAAGGACTGGGCCGAAGAGGTGGAGAACGAGATGGGGGACATGGACGATCCATTGCCGGCGGAACCCAGGATGGGGATGGAGAAGATTTTTGGACGGAGGTAGGCTGAAAGCCTCAGTTAAAATATTTACTGCTGAAATGGAGAAAATCTGTATGTCTTTAAACACGAGGGGCATAAAGGAAAAGGACAAACGGGCTGCACTGTTTTTATCCCTAAAAGAGATGCCTTGGGACGTGTTTTTTCTGCAGGAATGTCATTTGGGAGGGGGGAAAGATGTAGATGCGTTTAGGAAGGATTGGGTGATGGGGCCTTCGGTTTGGTCAGTGGGGAATGTCCATGCTGACGGGTTGGGGATTTTGTTTAAAGGTAGGGGTGTGTTGGTAGAGGAATTCCTGACGGTAGTACCAGGGAAACTAATGTGGGTAGATGTTCTGTGGGGAGGGGAAAAATTTAGGCTGATAAACGTGCATGCCCCGTGCAACATTTCTGAACGGTTTAAGTTCTTTAAGGTTTTGCCAGATTTGGTGGCGACAAATAGAAATATTATTTTGGGGGGGGATTTTAATGTGTCTATGGACGAGGGGATGGTGGGAGGGAGGAGGGATTTTTCGGCCCTTTATTTAAAAAAAGAGGTTTTGGACAAATTTGCGTTGTTTGATTGTTTTAGAAAAGATGGCCGACAGGGGGAGGGGTTTACTTGGGCAAACTCCAGGGGCTGCAGGAGAAGGTTAGATTATTTTTTTGTTTCAAAAAAATTTAAGTTGAAAAATTTTGGGGTGTTGCCTAGTTGGTCCTCAGACCATTGTTTTATAAAGTGTATTTTGGAGGGAGGGGAGCCTGAAAGGAAAAGGGTTTGGGTTTTTAATGCGGAGCTCTTGGAAGATTTTTGTTTTGTTGAGCAATTTAGGGAATTTTATTTGGGGTGGAAGGCCTTCAAAGCCCAGTTTGTATGTGTTCTGGATTGGTGGGAGGTGGTGAAGGAAAGGATAAAAGAGTTCTGTGTGGCATATGGGATAGCAAGGAGAAGGGAAGAGAGGGAGAGGGTGTGGGTATTGCAGAGGGAATTGCAATACTGGGTGGGCGTGGCAAACAGGGGAGGGAGGGTAAGGACAGAGGAGGTCAAGGCCTTAAAAGAGCAAGTAAAGGCGTACTATGTGGAGAGAGCAAGGCGGTTTGCCTTCCTGGCGAGGGTGGAGAGGAAGGAAAAGGACGAGAGGGTGACGCCTTTTTTTTTCAAGGCGGTGAGTGCGCGCCAAAGCGAGGGGTGGATAGAGGCGCTGGCTACAAACCAGGGGGAGGTAAGACTGCAGGAGGAAAAGCTGGAGGCAGCAGCACGGTTTTATTCTGTGCTGTTTGGTAGGGAGGAGAGGGACACAGAGGAGGGGGACAGGCTGGTGGCGCAGCTCTGGAGGAAGGTAGGGGAGGGGCGACGGGAAGCCCTGGGGAGGAGGATAGGGATGGAAGAGGTAAGAGAAGCCTTGTTCTCCCTAAAGGCGGGGAAGACTCCAGGGAGGGACGGGATCACCAGGGAGCTGTATACTCACTTCTGGGGTATAATGGCGGAGGACATGGTGGAGGTGTTTAACCGGGTGGGAGAAGTGGGGAAAATGCCCCAGTCAATGAGGGAGGGGGTTATACACCTGCTTTTCAAGAAGGGTGAGAGGACGGATCTGGGGAACTGGCGGCCAGTCACACTCCTCTGCACCGACTACAAGGTGCTGGGGAAGGTGCTGGCCAACAGGGCCAAGGGGGTTCTGGGGGAAGTGCTGGGACCAGATCAAACCTGTGCGGTCCCAGGAAGGATGGGGTCCCAAAACTTAGTTTTGCTCAGGGATGTGCTGAGCTGGGCGAGAAGCAGGAAGGTGGGGGTAGGGGTGATCGGCCTGGACCAGCAGAAGGCGTTCGACCGGGTCGACCACACCTTCCTGGTGCAGGTTCTGGGCAGGATGGGGTTCGGAGAGCGGTTCATTTCCTGGGTGAAGACCCTCTATAGGGGGGCCTTCAGCCGGGTGAAAGTGAACGGGGCTCTGAGCGCGGCGGTGTCGCAGGGAAGAGGGGTGAGACAGGGGTGCCCTCTGTCCCCACTGCTCTATGTCTGCTTTATAGAGCCCTTGGCAGAGCTGATGAGGCAGGACAAGGTTTTTAGAGGCCTGCAGATCCCGGGAAGCGGGGGAGAGACCTTAAAGCTGCTGCAGTATGCGGACGACACTACGGTGGTGGTATCCTCGGACGGGGACATAGAGAGGGTCATGGGCCTGGTGGGCCAGTACTGTCTGGGGTCGGGGTCCAAAGTTAATTACAGCAAGTCGGCAGTGATGGTGACCGAGGGATGGAGAGGGAGGAGGGGGGAACAGCATGGTCTTGCAGTGTGTGAGGACGGGATGAAGGTGCTGGGGATCCGGTTCAGCAGGGAGAGGGCAGACAGGCTGAACTGGGAGCAGTGCATGGAAAAGGTAAGGAAGAGGGTGGGTGTGTGGAGGGCGAGAGCTTTAACAGTGACGGGTAAGGTATTAGTGGTGAAGGCGGACATTTTGCCGCAATTGATTTATTTAGGGAGGGTTTTTCCGATGCCGGCGGTGTGCAGGGGGAATTTGAACCGGCTGATTTTTAATTTCCTGTGGGGAGGGCGGTTGGAGCCGGTAAAACGGGAGGTTTTGTTTTTGCCAGTGGAGAAAGGGGGAAGAGGCCTCGTGGACGTGGGTGTAAAGCTCGAGGTGTTATATTTGAAGGGCATTGTAGATACACTGGTGGGGG
The DNA here is from genome assembly GCF_963514075.1 of Conger conger. Classification (NCBI taxonomy): domain Eukaryota; kingdom Metazoa; phylum Chordata; class Actinopteri; order Anguilliformes; family Congridae; genus Conger; species Conger conger. The sequence goes on from NW_026890491.1 coordinate 31,873, forward strand.
ATGAAGGCCACAAGTGCCGGCACCTCATGAAGATGTGGGTGGGGACAGCCATGAGGGAGCTGGTGGGGTGGGACAACAGGGGGCCGAGGGCGGAGGACACCCCGTGGTGGTACACAAGGGCAGTGCTCTTTTTAAGAAAGTACAGGGAGATCATCATGGCGCAGGGGCTGCGGGACCATCGGGCCCTCTACAAAGCGATCCTGGGCAGGAGGACGAGGGAGGCAGAGAGGGAGGTGGAAAGGTGCGGAGGGCAATGGAGGTGGTTGACGGCCAGGTGGCTCCCAAACCGGGCAGGAGACCTGAACTGGTTGGGAGGTCTGGGAAGACTACCGGTGAGGGAGAGGATGCACAGGGCTGGCACTGCCAGGAGCCCTTTGTGCCCCAGGGGGTGTGGGAGGGAGGAGACGGGAGGGCATGCCCTATGGGAATGCCCTTTTGCAAGAGTGTTCTGGGGGAGGGCAAACAGGGCGGTGTTTCTCCCGGTATGGGCCACAGCAGTGGACAAAGAGGGGGTCATGAGGGCTGCCGGGGTGGGGAGCCTGAAGGCTGAGGAGAGGGAGGTTTTCAGCCTCCTGGTGAGCTGGGGGAAGCTGGCCCTGTGGGACAGCAGGAACAAGAAAGTGCTGAACCCCTCAGATGGCATGACGGGGGGGCAGTGTTTCAAGGGGTGGGAGAGAAGAGTGGAGGTGGAGATGAGGGTGTGCGCCCAGGTAGAGGGGAGAAAAAGGGGAGAAAAGAAATGGGGAAGGGTGAAGGCCGCCTTGAGCCTGTAAGAGGCAAATGTGTAAATAGTGTAAATAAAAGTGTAAATAATGAATGTATATGTGTTGTCTGTGGAAAAGGTAAGGGGTGGGTATACAGTTGGTGTAATGTGTGTGTAATGTAAATAAAATGTAAAATGATATTTGTAAAAATAAAAGTTTCTTATATAAAAAAAAAAAAAAAAAAATCTGTTCTTATCAGTTTAATATCTGATACGTCCCCTATCAGGGGACTATATATTAAACGGATTTTTGGCACAGGGAGTCGGAGAAGGAGCTTGCTCCGTCCGCTTCAAGCATCGACCCGTTATTGCAGTGCGTTCGGGAACGGTGCGCCTCTCCAAGTTTTGTGCAAAAAAAGGTTGTGTTTTGTTGTCCTTTACTAGGTGGGTGGGTTGCCCTGTTCTTCCCCCTTTTTGTTTGTTTGTTTGTTTGTTTGTTTATTTTGTATGTATGTAAATTGTGTTGTAAATAGGGTGAATATGTGCCCTTGTTGTAAGTGTGCTTGCCTCTGTTTTTTAGCAAAATGATGTAGTTTTCTGTGCGGGACGTAACTGTTTGTTGTCATTGCGCTGTCTCGCTTTTCCCACCTTCCCTCTCGGATTGTCTGTCCGGCCGGCTGGCGGCAGTGGCAACCACGGGTCATGGGGAGTGGCTGGGAAGGGGGCCGGAGGCGCCTGGTGCGCTGAAAGGTCACATTTCGCTCGGGTTTCTCTTCAGCACGCACAAATCTTTCGCCTTTTACTAAAGATTTCCGTGGAGAGGAACGCACCTGAGTTTGTGCTATTTTTGGATGCTCCGTCCACAGGGCGGGGCAACTTCGAACGGTTTAAGGACAGACGGCAATGTGCGACAGGTATGCGGGTTGCTTGCGAGTCGCCGACTTGCTCGTTTCTGGCTTATCGCCTGCTTGCCGCGTGCGATCGATGCCCCGCTCGCTAAATAGCTTTGGTCGCTGCCTAGAGAGCAGCTATTCGGTAAGTGACTCGGTAGTAAGTACGTAACAGCGTACTCGGTATGTGTCGAGTGTTTTTGGCGGCTGTGCCTGCCAGTGGAGGACAGTGGATCTTGGTGGGAGGAGCCAGCTGAGTCCGGTCGTTACGGTAGCTCGCCGACCGGCCAGTCAGTGCGTGCGCAGGGTTCTTGGGAAGGCGGGGAGGGGGGCCGGCCCCTGGGCCAGGTGGCGTCTTCCCCCGAGCGCGGTCCGGGGCCACCGGGAGGGCGCCGTCGGCAGGGGCCAGTGTGCGGTTATCGCTTCTCGGCCTTTTGGCTAAGATCAAGTGTAGTATCTGTTCTTATCAGTTTAATATCTGATACGTCCCCTATCAGGGGACTATATATTAAACGGATTTTTGGCACAGGGAGTCGGAGAAGGAGCTTGCTCCGTCCGCTTCAAGCATCGACCCGTTATTGCAGTGCGTTCGGGAACGGTGCGCCTCTCCAAGTTTTGTGCAAAAAAAGGTTGTGTTTTGTTGTCCTTTACTAGGTGGGTGGGTTGCCCTGTTCTTCCCCCTTTTTGTTTGTTTGTTTGTTTGTTTGTTTATTTTGTATGTATGTAAATTGTGTTGTAAATAGGGTGAATATGTGCCCTTGTTGTAAGTGTGCTTGCCTCTGTTTTTTAGCAAAATGATGTAGTTTTCTGTGCGGGACGTAACTGTTTGTTGTCATTGCGCTGTCTCGCTTTTCCCACCTTCCCTCTCGGATTGTCTGTCCGGCCGGCTGGCGGCAGTGGCAACCACGGGTCATGGGGAGTGGCTGGGAAGGGGGCCGGAGGCGCCTGGTGCGCTGAAAGGTCACATTTCGCTCGGGTTTCTCTTCAGCACGCACAAATCTTTCGCCTTTTACTAAAGATTTCCGTGGAGAGGAACGCACCTGAGTTTGTGCTATTTTTGGATGCTCCGTCCACAGGGCGGGGCAACTTCGAACGGTTTAAGGACAGACGGCAATGTGCGACAGGTATGCGGGTTGCTTGCGAGTCGCCGACTTGCTCGTTTCTGGCTTATCGCCTGCTTGCCGCGTGCGATCGATGCCCCGCTCGCTAAATAGCTTTGGTCGCTGCCTAGAGAGCAGCTATTCGGTAAGTGACTCGGTAGTAAGTACGTAACAGCGTACTCGGTATGTGTCGAGTGTTTTTGGCGGCTGTGCCTGCCAGTGGAGGACAGTGGATCTTGGTGGGAGGAGCCAGCTGAGTCCGGTCGTTACGGTAGCTCGCCGACCGGCCAGTCAGTGCGTGCGCAGGGTTCTTGGGAAGGCGGGGAGGGGGGCCGGCCCCTGGGCCAGGTGGCGTCTTCCCCCGAGCGCGGTCCGGGGCCACCGGGAGGGCGCCGTCGGCAGGGGCCAGTGTGCGGTTATCGCTTCTCGGCCTTTTGGCTAAGATCAAGTGTAGTATCTGTTCTTATCAGACGGAAACGAGGGTCGCGATCCAGAGGCTTTTTTCGTGCGGGACCATGGATGCTCCAGGACCGGAGATGCCAGGAGGAACACTGAGGAGGAGGAATACAATTCGGCTGCAGGTTGCGACGGAGGAGAGACGGAAGGTGGACTTGCAGTATGTTGTAGTAAGGCTCTTTAAAGATTTTTTTGAGGTTGGAGTGGAGCAGATGTACTGTGTGCAGGATTACCCGAGCAGAGGCCTGTTTGATGTAACTTTGGAGAGTGAGGGCCTGTGTTTGGAGGTTTTTGAGGCCTACAAAGAACGGAAGGAGGCAGAGGTTTTAAAGGGAATTAATATGGAGCCGCTGTTTTCAAGAGATGTGAAGCTGGTTACCCTGCTGACGTACAACCCGTTTGTGACGGCGAGGGAGGTGGAGGTTTTTTTGGGAAGATATTGTACCGTGTTGAGGACGGAAGTGAGGATGCGGAATCGGTTTGGGGTGTGGAACGGGAAGAGGCAGGTACTGGTGAGGCTCAGGCCAGAAGAGAACGCGGTGGGCGGTGTGAGGCATCTGCCTGCAGTATTTTCCATCGGGCCGGATAAAGGTTTTCTTACCTATTCCGGCCTACCTACATACTGCAGGAGGTGCCTCAAGTACGGCCACATGGGAAAAGACTGCAGTTCGTTTGTGTGTTTGGCATGTGGGGAGGAAGGCCATGCGGCACGCGAGTGCCCGGCAGGAAGGAAGTGCCACCTGTGCGGGAGTGGGGAACACCTGATCCGGGACTGCCCGGCCCGGAGGCGCACCTACGCCGAGGCAGCAGGAGGACAGCCGGCTCCCCCTGGTGGTGGGGAGGAGGAAGTGCAGGGGGAGGGGCAGCAGAGCCAGGCAGAGGAGCAGGGACGTGAGCAGGGCAGTGCTGCTCCTGCTGAGGCAGCGCCCCCTGGAGGAGTGGAGGAGGGAGTGCCGAGACGGGGAAGCAAGCCAGCGGCGGAGGTAGCTCCTGTGGCGGAGAAGGCGGTTGAGGAGGTGGTGGAGGAGTCGGAGCTGGAGGCTTCAGCTTCCTCAGCGCCGGCATCGGGAGAAGTGCCCCCCACCCCACGTCCTCGGGCCAGGAGGGGAGAGGGGAAGGCAGGCAGAGCGGTGCCGGCCCTGGGTGGAGCAGAGGTGGTGGGCCAAGTGGAGGCAGCGGGGAAGGCACCCCCAGAGAGAGCCTTTGGGGCAGTGTGTGCAGGGGCAGCTGGGGCGGAGGAAGGAGGCCTGGAGGGGGGGGTGAAGCGCAGCCGCACCCCCACTTGGGCGGAAGCCATTGAGGAGCTGGCGGTGGAGAGCACAAGCGGGGAGAGCGGATCCCCGGGGGAGAAGGAGAAGAAGAAGAAGAAGAAGAAGAAGGTTAGGCTCGGCGTGGTCAGGGGGGGATTACACCTGGACTCGGAGGACTCCACTGATGTGTCGAGCGGTGAGAGCCTGGTGTGGGACATGGCTTCCCCCCTGTCCGAGTGTGGGTACGACGAGGGGCCGGTCCAGCAGAGGCCCCCGAATGAGGTACCGTTCCTGGACTGTGAGGAGGAAGGGGGAGGGAGGGGGGGGGGTTTTGGCCTGTGATGGCGGGGGGGCTTGTGTTTTGTTTTTTTTCGTTGGAATGGAAGGGTTTTCTTTTTGGAGTGTGGGAGTGTGGGGATATAAGGGTTTTGAAGGGTTTTGTTTGTGGGTTTGTTTGTGCTGCCATTGTTAGTGTATGGCTGTTTTTGTTTGGTTTGAAATGGGTTTGTACAGTGGGAATGTGTTGGGACTTTGGGACTTCAGGGGAGGGAGGGGTTTTGAGTTTACTTTTGTCAAGAGGATGTGTTTTGGTTTTCGTTGTTCAGTATTTGTAAGGTAAGGCGATGTAGGAGTGGAGGGATAAAATGTTTTTTGGAAAGTTTTTGTTTGGTGGGGCCGCTTTTGTGTTGTATGGTTGTTTCTGTTCTGTTTTTGTTTGGTTTGAAATGTGTTTGTACAGTGGGAATGTGTTGGGACTTTGGGACTTCAGGGGGGGGGTTTGGTTTTACTTTTGTCAAGAGGATGTGTTTTGGTTTTTGTTGTTCAGTATTTGTAAGGTAAGGCGATGTAGGAGTGGAGGGATAAAATGTTTGTTGAAAGGTTTTGTTTGTTGGTGCTGCTTTTGTGTTGTATGGTTGTTTCTGTTCTGTTTTTGTTTGGTTTGAAATGTGTTTGTACAGTGGGAATGTGTTGGGACTTCCGGGGAGGGTGGGGTTTTGAGTTTACATTTGTGAAGAGGATGTGGTTTGGATTTTGTTTGGTTATTGTTTGTATGTAAATGAAATGAGTTTGGTGCGGACCAATAAAATAATTTAAATATAAAAAAAAAAAAAAAAAAAAATCTGTTCTTATCAGTTTAATATCTGATACGTCCCCTATCAGGGGACTATATATTAAACGGATTTTTGGCACAGGGAGTCGGAGAAGGAGCTTGCTCCGTCCGCTTCAAGCATCGACCCGTTATTGCAGTGCGTTCGGGAACGGTGCGCCTCTCCAAGTTTTGTGCAAAAAAAGGTTGTGTTTTGTTGTCCTTTACTAGGTGGGTGGGTTGCCCTGTTCTTCCCCCTTTTTGTTTGTTTGTTTGTTTGTTTGTTTATTTTGTATGTATGTAAATTGTGTTGTAAATAGGGTGAATATGTGCCCTTGTTGTAAGTGTGCTTGCCTCTGTTTTTTAGCAAAATGATGTAGTTTTCTGTGCGGGACGTAACTGTTTGTTGTCATTGCGCTGTCTCGCTTTTCCCACCTTCCCTCTCGGATTGTCTGTCCGGCCGGCTGGCGGCAGTGGCAACCACGGGTCATGGGGAGTGGCTGGGAAGGGGGCCGGAGGCGCCTGGTGCGCTGAAAGGTCACATTTCGCTCGGGTTTCTCTTCAGCACGCACAAATCTTTCGCCTTTTACTAAAGATTTCCGTGGAGAGGAACGCACCTGAGTTTGTGCTATTTTTGGATGCTCCGTCCACAGGGCGGGGCAACTTCGAACGGTTTAAGGACAGACGGCAATGTGCGACAGGTATGCGGGTTGCTTGCGAGTCGCCGACTTGCTCGTTTCTGGCTTATCGCCTGCTTGCCGCGTGCGATCGATGCCCCGCTCGCTAAATAGCTTTGGTCGCTGCCTAGAGAGCAGCTATTCGGTAAGTGACTCGGTAGTAAGTACGTAACAGCGTACTCGGTATGTGTCGAGTGTTTTTGGCGGCTGTGCCTGCCAGTGGAGGACAGTGGATCTTGGTGGGAGGAGCCAGCTGAGTCCGGTCGTTACGGTAGCTCGCCGACCGGCCAGTCAGTGCGTGCGCAGGGTTCTTGGGAAGGCGGGGAGGGGGGCCGGCCCCTGGGCCAGGTGGCGTCTTCCCCCGAGCGCGGTCCGGGGCCACCGGGAGGGCGCCGTCGGCAGGGGCCAGTGTGCGGTTATCGCTTCTCGGCCTTTTGGCTAAGATCAAGTGTAGTATCTGTTCTTATCAGACGGAAACGAGGGTCGCGATCCAGAGGCTTTTTTCGTGCGGGACCATGGATGCTCCAGGACCGGAGATGCCAGGAGGAACACTGAGGAGGAGGAATACAATTCGGCTGCAGGTTGCGACGGAGGAGAGACGGAAGGTGGACTTGCAGTATGTTGTAGTAAGGCTCTTTAAAGATTTTTTTGAGGTTGGAGTGGAGCAGATGTACTGTGTGCAGGATTATCCGAGCAGAGGCCTGTTTGATGTAACTTTGGAGAGTGAGGGCCTGTGTTTGGAGGTTTTTGAGGCCTACAAAGAACGGAAGGAGGCAGAGGTTTTAAAGGGAATTAATATGGAGCCGCTGTTTTCAAGAGATGTGAAGCTGGTTACCCTGCTGACGTACAACCCGTTTGTGACGGCGAGGGAGGTGGAGGTTTTTTTGGGAAGATATAGCACCGTGTTGAGGACGGAAGTGAGGATGCGGAATCGTTTTGGGGTGTGGAACGGGAAGAGGCAGGTCCTGGTGAGGCTCAGGCCAGAAGAGAACGCGGTGGGCGGTGTGAGGCATCTGCCTGCAGTATTTTCCATCGGGCCGGATAAAGGTTTTCTTACCTATTCCGGCCTACCTACATACTGCAGGAGGTGCCTCAAGTATGGCCACATGGGAAAAGACTGCAGTTCGTTTGTGTGTTTGGCATGTGGGGAGGAAGGCCATGCGGCACGCGAGTGCCCGGCAGGAAGGAAGTGCCATCTGTGCGGGAGTGGGGAACACCTGATCCGGGACTGCCCGGCCCGGAGGCGCACCTACGCCGAGGCAGCAGGAGGACAGCCGGCTCCCCCTGGTGGTGGGGAGGAGGAAGCGCAGGGGGAGGGGCAGCAGAGCCAGGCAGAGGAGCAGGGACGTGAGCAGGGCAGTGCTGCTCCTGCTGAGGCAGCGCCCCCTGGAGGAGTGGAGGAGGGAGTGCCGAGACGGGGAAGCAAGCCAGCGGCGGAGGTAGCTCCTGTGGCGGAGAAGGCGGTTGAGGAGGTGGTGGAGGAGTCGGAGCTGGAGGCTTCAGCTTCCTCAGCGCCGGCATCGGGAGAAGTGCCCCCCACCCCACGTCCTCGGGCCAGGAGGGGAGAGGGGAAGGCAGGCAGAGCAGTGCCGGCCCTGGGTGGAGCAGAGGTGGTGGGCCAAGTGGAGGCAGCGGGGAAGGCACCCCCAGAGAGAGCCTTTGGGGCAGTGTGTGCAGGGGCAGCTGGGGCGGAGGAAGGAGGCCTGGAGGGGGGGGTGAAACGCAGCCGCACCCCCACTTGGGCGGAAGCCATTGAGGAGCTGGCGGTGGAGAGCACAAGCGGGGAGAGCGGATCCCCGGGGGAGAAGGAGAAGAAGAAGAAGAAGAAGAAGAAGGTTAGGCTCGGTGTGGTCAGGGGGGGATTGCACCTGGACTCTGGGGACTCCACGGATGTGTCGAGCGGTGAGAGCCTGGTGTGGGACATGGCTTCCCCCCTGTCCGAGTGTGGGTACGATGAGGGGCCGGTCCAGCAGAGGCCCCCGAATGAGGTACCGTTCCTGGATTGTGAGGAGGAAGGGGGAGGGAGGGGGGGGGGTTTTGGCCTGTGATGGCGGGGGGGCTTGTGTTTTGTTTTGTTTTTTCGTTGGAATGGAAGGGTTTTCTTTTTGGAGTGTGGGAGTGTGGGGATATAAGGGTTTTGAAGGGTTTTTTTGTGGGTTTGTTTGTGCTGCCATTGTTAGTGTATGGCTGTTTTTGTTTGGTTTGAAATGTGTTTGTACAGTGGGAATGTGTTGGGACTTTGGGACTTCAGGGGAGGGAGGGGTTTTGAGTTTTACTTTTGTCAAGAGGATGTGTTTTGGTTTTTGTTGTTCAGTATTTGTAAGGTAAGGCGATGTAGGAGTGGAGGGATAAAATGTTTTTTGGAAAGTTTTTGTTTGTTGGTGCCGCTTTTGTGTTGTATGGTTGTTTCTGTTCTGTTTTTGTTTGGTTTGAAATGTGTTTGTACAGTGGGAATGTGTTGGGACTTTGGGACTTCAGGGGGGGGGTTTGGTTTTACTTTTGTCAAGAGGATGTGTTTTGGTTTTTGTTGTTCAGTATTTGTAAGGTAAGGCGATGTAGGAGTGGAGGGATAAAATGTTTGTTGAAAGGTTTTGTTTGTTGGTGCTGCTTTTGTGTTGTATGGTTGTTTCTGTTCTGTTTTTGTTTGGTTTGAAATGTGTTTGTACAGTGGGAATGTGTTGGGACTTCCGGGGAGGGTGGGGTTTTGAGTTTACATTTGTGAAGAGGATGTGGTTTGGATTTTGTTTGGTTATTGTTTGTATGTAAATGAAATGAGTTTGGTGCGGACCAATAAAATAATTTAAATATAAAAAAAAAAAAATCTGTTCTTATCAGTTTAATATCTGATACGTCCCCTATCAGGGGACTATATATTAAACGGATTTTTGGCACAGGGAGTCGGAGAAGGAGCTTGCTCCGTCCGCTTCAAGCATCGACCCGTTATTGCAGTGCGTTCGGGAACGGTGCGCCTCTCCAAGTTTTGTGCAAAAAAAGGTTGTGTTTTGTTGTCCTTTACTAGGTGGGTGGGTTGCCCTGTTCTTCCCCCTTTTTGTTTGTTTGTTTGTTTGTTTGTTTATTTTGTATGTATGTAAATTGTGTTGTAAATAGGGTGAATATGTGCCCTTGTTGTAAGTGTGCTTGCCTCTGTTTTTTAGCAAAATGATGTAGTTTTCTGTGCGGGACGTAACTGTTTGTTGTCATTGCGCTGTCTCGCTTTTCCCACCTTCCCTCTCGGATTGTCTGTCCGGCCGGCTGGCGGCAGTGGCAACCACGGGTCATGGGGAGTGGCTGGGAAGGGGGCCGGAGGCGCCTGGTGCGCTGAAAGGTCACATTTCGCTCGGGTTTCTCTTCAGCACGCACAAATCTTTCGCCTTTTACTAAAGATTTCCGTGGAGAGGAACGCACCTGAGTTTGTGCTATTTTTGGATGCTCCGTCCACAGGGCGGGGCAACTTCGAACGGTTTAAGGACAGACGGCAATGTGCGACAGGTATGCGGGTTGCTTGCGAGTCGCCGACTTGCTCGTTTCTGGCTTATCGCCTGCTTGCCGCGTGCGATCGATGCCCCGCTCGCTAAATAGCTTTGGTCGCTGCCTAGAGAGCAGCTATTCGGTAAGTGACTCGGTAGTAAGTACGTAACAGCGTACTCGGTATGTGTCGAGTGTTTTTGGCGGCTGTGCCTGCCAGTGGAGGACAGTGGATCTTGGTGGGAGGAGCCAGCTGAGTCCGGTCGTTACGGTAGCTCGCCGACCGGCCAGTCAGTGCGTGCGCAGGGTTCTTGGGAAGGCGGGGAGGGGGGCCGGCCCCTGGGCCAGGTGGCGTCTTCCCCCGAGCGCGGTCCGGGGCCACCGGGAGGGCGCCGTCGGCAGGGGCCAGTGTGCGGTTATCGCTTCTCGGCCTTTTGGCTAAGATCAAGTGTAGTATCTGTTCTTATCAGTTTAATATCTGATACGTCCCCTATCAGGGGACTATATATTAAACGGATTTTTGGCACAGGGAGTCGGAGAAGGAGCTTGCTCCGTCCGCTTCAAGCATCGACCCGTTATTGCAGTGCGTTCGGGAACGGTGCGCCTCTCCAAGTTTTGTGCAAAAAAAGGTTGTGTTTTGTTGTCCTTTACTAGGTGGGTGGGTTGCCCTGTTCTTCCCCCTTTTTGTTTGTTTGTTTGTTTGTTTGTTTATTTTGTATGTATGTAAATTGTGTTGTAAATAGGGTGAATATGTGCCCTTGTTGTAAGTGTGCTTGCCTCTGTTTTTTAGCAAAATGATGTAGTTTTCTGTGCGGGACGTAACTGTTTGTTGTCATTGCGCTGTCTCGCTTTTCCCACCTTCCCTCTCGGATTGTCTGTCCGGCCGGCTGGCGGCAGTGGCAACCACGGGTCATGGGGAGTGGCTGGGAAGGGGGCCGGAGGCGCCTGGTGCGCTGAAAGGTCACATTTCGCTCGGGTTTCTCTTCAGCACGCACAAATCTTTCGCCTTTTACTAAAGATTTCCGTGGAGAGGAACGCACCTGAGTTTGTGCTATTTTTGGATGCTCCGTCCACAGGGCGGGGCAACTTCGAACGGTTTAAGGACAGACGGCAATGTGCGACAGGTATGCGGGTTGCTTGCGAGTCGCCGACTTGCTCGTTTCTGGCTTATCGCCTGCTTGCCGCGTGCGATCGATGCCCCGCTCGCTAAATAGCTTTGGTCGCTGCCTAGAGAGCAGCTATTCGGTAAGTGACTCGGTAGTAAGTACGTAACAGCGTACTCGGTATGTGTCGAGTGTTTTTGGCGGCTGTGCCTGCCAGTGGAGGACAGTGGATCTTGGTGGGAGGAGCCAGCTGAGTCCGGTCGTTACGGTAGCTCGCCGACCGGCCAGTCAGTGCGTGCGCAGGGTTCTTGGGAAGGCGGGGAGGGGGGCCGGCCCCTGGGCCAGGTGGCGTCTTCCCCCGAGCGCGGTCCGGGGCCACCGGGAGGGCGCCGTCGGCAGGGGCCAGTGTGCGGTTATCGCTTCTCGGCCTTTTGGCTAAGATCAAGTGTAGTATCTGTTCTTATCAGTTTAATATCTGATACGTCCCCTATCAGGGGACTATATATTAAACGGATTTTTGGCACAGGGAGTCGGAGAAGGAGCTTGCTCCGTCCGCTTCAAGCATCGACCCGTTATTGCAGTGCGTTCGGGAACGGTGCGCCTCTCCAAGTTTTGTGCAAAAAAAGGTTGTGTTTTGTTGTCCTTTACTAGGTGGGTGGGTTGCCCTGTTCTTCCCCCTTTTTGTTTGTTTGTTTGTTTGTTTGTTTATTTTGTATGTATGTAAATTGTGTTGTAAATAGGGTGAATATGTGCCCTTGTTGTAAGTGTGCTTGCCTCTGTTTTTTAGCAAAATGATGTAGTTTTCTGTGCGGGACGTAACTGTTTGTTGTCATTGCGCTGTCTCGCTTTTCCCACCTTCCCTCTCGGATTGTCTGTCCGGCCGGCTGGCGGCAGTGGCAACCACGGGTCATGGGGAGTGGCTGGGAAGGGGGCCGGAGGCGCCTGGTGCGCTGAAAGGTCACATTTCGCTCGGGTTTCTCTTCAGCACGCACAAATCTTTCGCCTTTTACTAAAGATTTCCGTGGAGAGGAACGCACCTGAGTTTGTGCTATTTTTGGATGCTCCGTCCACAGGGCGGGGCAACTTCGAACGGTTTAAGGACAGACGGCAATGTGCGACAGGTATGCGGGTTGCTTGCGAGTCGCCGACTTGCTCGTTTCTGGCTTATCGCCTGCTTGCCGCGTGCGATCGATGCCCCGCTCGCTAAATAGCTTTGGTCGCTGCCTAGAGAGCAGCTATTCGGTAAGTGACTCGGTAGTAAGTACGTAACAGCGTACTCGGTATGTGTCGAGTGTTTTTGGCGGCTGTGCCTGCCAGTGGAGGACAGTGGATCTTGGTGGGAGGAGCCAGCTGAGTCCGGTCGTTACGGTAGCTCGCCGACCGGCCAGTCAGTGCGTGCGCAGGGTTCTTGGGAAGGCGGGGAGGGGGGCCGGCCCCTGGGCCAGGTGGCGTCTTCCCCCGAGCGCGGTCCGGGGCCACCGGGAGGGCGCCGTCGGCAGGGGCCAGTGTGCGGTTATCGCTTCTCGGCCTTTTGGCTAAGATCAAGTGTAGTATCTGTTCTTATCAGTTTAATATCTGATACGTCCCCTATCAGGGGACTATATATTAAACGGATTTTTGGCACAGGGAGTCGGAGAAGGAGCTTGCTCCGTCCGCTTCAAGCATCGACCCGTTATTGCAGTGCGTTCGGGAACGGTGCGCCTCTCCAAGTTTTGTGCAAAAAAAGGTTGTGTTTTGTTGTCCTTTACTAGGTGGGTGGGTTGCCCTGTTCTTCCCCCTTTTTGTTTGTTTGTTTGTTTGTTTGTTTATTTTGTATGTATGTAAATTGTGTTGTAAATAGGGTGAATATGTGCCCTTGTTGTAAGTGTGCTTGCCTCTGTTTTTTAGCAAAATGATGTAGTTTTCTGTGCGGGACGTAACTGTTTGTTGTCATTGCGCTGTCTCGCTTTTCCCACCTTCCCTCTCGGATTGTCTGTCCGGCCGGCTGGCGGCAGTGGCAACCACGGGTCATGGGGAGTGGCTGGGAAGGGGGCCGGAGGCGCCTGGTGCGCTGAAAGGTCACATTTCGCTCGGGTTTCTCTTCAGCACGCACAAATCTTTCGCCTTTTACTAAAGATTTCCGTGGAGAGGAACGCACCTGAGTTTGTGCTATTTTTGGATGCTCCGTCCACAGGGCGGGGCAACTTCGAACGGTTTAAGGACAGACGGCAATGTGCGACAGGTATGCGGGTTGCTTGCGAGTCGCCGACTTGCTCGTTTCTGGCTTATCGCCTGCTTGCCGCGTGCGATCGATGCCCCGCTCGCTAAATAGCTTTGGTCGCTGCCTAGAGAGCAGCTATTCGGTAAGTGACTCGGTAGTAAGTACGTAACAGCGTACTCGGTATGTGTCGAGTGTTTTTGGCGGCTGTGCCTGCCAGTGGAGGACAGTGGATCTTGGTGGGAGGAGCCAGCTGAGTCCGGTCGTTACGGTAGCTCGCCGACCGGCCAGTCAGTGCGTGCGCAGGGTTCTTGGGAAGGCGGGGAGGGGGGCCGGCCCCTGGGCCAGGTGGCGTCTTCCCCCGAGCGCGGTCCGGGGCCACCGGGAGGGCGCCGTCGGCAGGGGCCAGTGTGCGGTTATCGCTTCTCGGCCTTTTGGCTAAGATCAAGTGTAGTATCTGTTCTTATCAGACGGAAACGAGGGTCGCGATCCAGAGGCTTTTTTCGTGCGGGACCATGGATGCTCCAGGACCGGAGATGCCAGGAGGAACACTGAGGAGGAGGAATACAATTCGGCTGCAGGTTGCGACGGAGGAGAGACGGAAGGTGGACTTGCAGTATGTTGTAGTAAGGCTCTTTAAAGATTTTTTTGAGGTTGGAGTGGAGCAGATGTACTGTGTGCAGGATTATCCGAGCAGAGGCCTGTTTGATGTAACTTTGGAGAGTGAGGGCCTGTGTTTGGAGGTTTTTGAGGCCTACAAAGAACGGAAGGAGGCAGAGGTTTTAAAGGGAATTAATATGGAGCCGCTGTTTTCAAGAGATGTGAAGCTGGTTACCCTGCTGACGTACAACCCGTTTGTGACGGCGAGGGAGGTGGAGGTTTTTTTGGGAAGATATAGCACCGTGTTGAGGACGGAAGTGAGGATGCGGAATCGTTTTGGGGTGTGGAACGGGAAGAGGCAGGTCCTGGTGAGGCTCAGGCCAGAAGAGAACGCGGTGGGCGGTGTGAGGCATCTGCCTGCAGTATTTTCCATCGGGCCGGATAAAGGTTTTCTTACCTATTCCGGCCTACCTACATACTGCAGGAGGTGCCTCAAGTATGGCCACATGGGAAAAGACTGCAGTTCGTTTGTGTGTTTGGCATGTGGGGAGGAAGGCCATGCGGCACGCGAGTGCCCGGCAGGAAGGAAGTGCCATCTGTGCGGGAGTGGGGAACACCTGATCCGGGACTGCCCGGCCCGGAGGCGCACCTACGCCGAGGCAGCAGGAGGACAGCCGGCTCCCCCTGGTGGTGGGGAGGAGGAAGCGCAGGGGGAGGGGCAGCAGAGCCAGGCAGAGGAGCAGGGACGTGAGCAGGGCAGTGCTGCTCCTGCTGAGGCAGCGCCCCCTGGAGGAGTGGAGGAGGGAGTGCCGAGACGGGGAAGCAAGCCAGCGGCGGAGGTAGCTCCTGTGGCGGAGAAGGCGGTTGAGGAGGTGGTGGAGGAGTCGGAGCTGGAGGCTTCAGCTTCCTCAGCGCCGGCATCGGGAGAAGTGCCCCCCACCCCACGTCCTCGGGCCAGGAGGGGAGAGGGGAAGGCAGGCAGAGCAGTGCCGGCCCTGGGTGGAGCAGAGGTGGTGGGCCAAGTGGAGGCAGCGGGGAAGGCACCCCCAGAGAGAGCCTTTGGGGCAGTGTGTGCAGGGGCAGCTGGGGCGGAGGAAGGAGGCCTGGAGGGGGGGGTGAAACGCAGCCGCACCCCCACTTGGGCGGAAGCCATTGAGGAGCTGGCGGTGGAGAGCACAAGCGGGGAGAGCGGATCCCCGGGGGAGAAGGAGAAGAAGAAGAAGAAGAAGAAGAAGGTTAGGCTCGGTGTGGTCAGGGGGGGATTGCACCTGGACTCTGGGGACTCCACGGATGTGTCGAGCGGTGAGAGCCTGGTGTGGGACATGGCTTCCCCCCTGTCCGAGTGTGGGTACGATGAGGGGCCGGTCCAGCAGAGGCCCCCGAATGAGGTACCGTTCCTGGATTGTGAGGAGGAAGGGGGAGGGAGGGGGGGGGGTTTTGGCCTGTGATGGCGGGGGGGCTTGTGTTTTGTTTTGTTTTTTCGTTGGAATGGAAGGGTTTTCTTTTTGGAGTGTGGGAGTGTGGGGATATAAGGGTTTTGAAGGGTTTTTTTGTGGGTTTGTTTGTGCTGCCATTGTTAGTGTATGGCTGTTTTTGTTTGGTTTGAAATGTGTTTGTACAGTGGGAATGTGTTGGGACTTTGGGACTTCAGGGGAGGGAGGGGTTTTGAGTTTTACTTTTGTCAAGAGGATGTGTTTTGGTTTTTGTTGTTCAGTATTTGTAAGGTAAGGCGATGTAGGAGTGGAGGGATAAAATGTTTTTTGGAAAGTTTTTGTTTGTTGGTGCCGCTTTTGTGTTGTATGGTTGTTTCTGTTCTGTTTTTGTTTGGTTTGAAATGTGTTTGTACAGTGGGAATGTGTTGGGACTTTGGGACTTCAGGGGGGGGGTTTGGTTTTACTTTTGTCAAGAGGATGTGTTTTGGTTTTTGTTGTTCAGTATTTGTAAGGTAAGGCGATGTAGGAGTGGAGGGATAAAATGTTTGTTGAAAGGTTTTGTTTGTTGGTGCTGCTTTTGTGTTGTATGGTTGTTTCTGTTCTGTTTTTGTTTGGTTTGAAATGTGTTTGTACAGTGGGAATGTGTTGGGACTTCCGGGGAGGGTGGGGTTTTGAGTTTACATTTGTGAAGAGGATGTGGTTTGGATTTTGTTTGGTTATTGTTTGTATGTAAATGAAATGAGTTTGGTGCGGACCAATAAAATAATTTAAATATAAAAAAAAAAAATCTGTTCTTATCAGTTTAATATCTGATACGTCCCCTATCAGGGGACTATATATTAAACGGATTTTTGGCACAGGGAGTCGGAGAAGGAGCTTGCTCCGTCCGCTTCAAGCATCGACCCGTTATTGCAGTGCGTTCGGGAACGGTGCGCCTCTCCAAGTTTTGTGCAAAAAAAGGTTGTGTTTTGTTGTCCTTTACTAGGTGGGTGGGTTGCCCTGTTCTTCCCCCTTTTTGTTTGTTTGTTTGTTTGTTTGTTTATTTTGTATGTATGTAAATTGTGTTGTAAATAGGGTGAATATGTGCCCTTGTTGTAAGTGTGCTTGCCTCTGTTTTTTAGCAAAATGATGTAGTTTTCTGTGCGGGACGTAACTGTTTGTTGTCATTGCGCTGTCTCGCTTTTCCCACCTTCCCTCTCGGATTGTCTGTCCGGCCGGCTGGCGGCAGTGGCAACCACGGGTCATGGGGAGTGGCTGGGAAGGGGGCCGGAGGCGCCTGGTGCGCTGAAAGGTCACATTTCGCTCGGGTTTCTCTTCAGCACGCACAAATCTTTCGCCTTTTACTAAAGATTTCCGTGGAGAGGAACGCACCTGAGTTTGTGCTATTTTTGGATGCTCCGTCCACAGGGCGGGGCAACTTCGAACGGTTTAAGGACAGACGGCAATGTGCGACAGGTATGCGGGTTGCTTGCGAGTCGCCGACTTGCTCGTTTCTGGCTTATCGCCTGCTTGCCGCGTGCGATCGATGCCCCGCTCGCTAAATAGCTTTGGTCGCTGCCTAGAGAGCAGCTATTCGGTAAGTGACTCGGTAGTAAGTACGTAACAGCGTACTCGGTATGTGTCGAGTGTTTTTGGCGGCTGTGCCTGCCAGTGGAGGACAGTGGATCTTGGTGGGAGGAGCCAGCTGAGTCCGGTCGTTACGGTAGCTCGCCGACCGGCCAGTCAGTGCGTGCGCAGGGTTCTTGGGAAGGCGGGGAGGGGGGCCGGCCCCTGGGCCAGGTGGCGTCTTCCCCCGAGCGCGGTCCGGGGCCACCGGGAGGGCGCCGTCGGCAGGGGCCAGTGTGCGGTTATCGCTTCTCGGCCTTTTGGCTAAGATCAAGTGTAGTATCTGTTCTTATCAGTTTAATATCTGATACGTCCCCTATCAGGGGACTATATATTAAACGGATTTTTGGCACAGGGAGTCGGAGAAGGAGCTTGCTCCGTCCGCTTCAAGCATCGACCCGTTATTGCAGTGCGTTCGGGAACGGTGCGCCTCTCCAAGTTTTGTGCAAAAAAAGGTTGTGTTTTGTTGTCCTTTACTAGGTGGGTGGGTTGCCCTGTTCTTCCCCCTTTTTGTTTGTTTGTTTGTTTGTTTGTTTATTTTGTATGTATGTAAATTGTGTTGTAAATAGGGTGAATATGTGCCCTTGTTGTAAGTGTGCTTGCCTCTGTTTTTTAGCAAAATGATGTAGTTTTCTGTGCGGGACGTAACTGTTTGTTGTCATTGCGCTGTCTCGCTTTTCCCACCTTCCCTCTCGGATTGTCTGTCCGGCCGGCTGGCGGCAGTGGCAACCACGGGTCATGGGGAGTGGCTGGGAAGGGGGCCGGAGGCGCCTGGTGCGCTGAAAGGTCACATTTCGCTCGGGTTTCTCTTCAGCACGCACAAATCTTTCGCCTTTTACTAAAGATTTCCGTGGAGAGGAACGCACCTGAGTTTGTGCTATTTTTGGATGCTCCGTCCACAGGGCGGGGCAACTTCGAACGGTTTAAGGACAGACGGCAATGTGCGACAGGTATGCGGGTTGCTTGCGAGTCGCCGACTTGCTCGTTTCTGGCTTATCGCCTGCTTGCCGCGTGCGATCGATGCCCCGCTCGCTAAATAGCTTTGGTCGCTGCCTAGAGAGCAGCTATTCGGTAAGTGACTCGGTAGTAAGTACGTAACAGCGTACTCGGTATGTGTCGAGTGTTTTTGGCGGCTGTGCCTGCCAGTGGAGGACAGTGGATCTTGGTGGGAGGAGCCAGCTGAGTCCGGTCGTTACGGTAGCTCGCCGACCGGCCAGTCAGTGCGTGCGCAGGGTTCTTGGGAAGGCGGGGAGGGGGGCCGGCCCCTGGGCCAGGTGGCGTCTTCCCCCGAGCGCGGTCCGGGGCCACCGGGAGGGCGCCGTCGGCAGGGGCCAGTGTGCGGTTATCGCTTCTCGGCCTTTTGGCTAAGATCAAGTGGTTTGTGGTGGAGAGAAGCGACCAATTTTGTAAGTATGGCAAGCAGTAACTGGAGAGCAGTGCGGAATACCGTGAGGGTAAAGTGGGCAGGAGCCCCAGGGAGAATGCCCCAGAGGGAGGAGTTTGTCAAGGCCTTCGTCTTGGAGAAGTTCTCGCTGTCGGAGAACGACATCCTGGGGATACAGCGGAATGGAAGGGAGGAGTTCGTGGATGTAGCCTTCAGAGGACCGGATGCATTTAAGGCATTCATGGAGCGGTGCAAGAGGGAAGATCTGGGGTCATACCGCGTTGAGTCCATGGAGAGGAGGAACCACAGGGTGGTGATTATCAACCTCTTCGACATGAACGTGCCGGACGAGGCTGTCGGGAGGTACCTCGAGAGGTACGCCAGGGTGGTGGCCGGACCCAGATACCGGAGGGACGTCTTCGGCTTCTGGAATGGCCAGAGGGTGTATGAGGTTCTGCTCCGAGAGAGTGACCATGGATACGAAGGCTTCCTCCATCCTCCAGCCCTCTGCATGGTCGAAGGGGTGAAGGGCCACGTCATGTACTCCAGGCAGCCTCCCTTCTGTCGGCGATGCATGGAGGTGGGCCACGTCGACGCGGGGTGCATGTTGGTGGTCTGCCACAATTGCCGACAAAGAGGGCACATGGCGGCCGAGTGCAAGGAGCCGCGCACCTGCAACGTCTGCGGCTCGGGGGACCATCTCATGAGGGCATGCCCTGAGCGCCGCCGCACCTACGCCGACGCAGCCAGGGAGAGAGCAGCGCCTACACCAGGGCCAGCGGGGGCTGAGAGGCCTGTACCAGGCCCAACGGAGGCTGAGAGGCCTACACCAGGCCCAGCAGAGGCTGAGAGGCCTACACCAGGCCCAACAGAGGCTGACGGGCCTACACCAGGCCCAAAGGAGGCAGAGAGGCCTACATCAGGCCCAGCAGGGGCTGAGAGGCCTACACCAGGCCCAGCAGGGGCTGAGAGGCCTACACCAGGCCCAACAGAAGCTGAGAGGCCTACATCAGGCCCAGTGGAGGCTGAGGGGCCTACACCAGGCCCAACAGAGCGCAGGAAGGGGGAGCAGAGAGGGCTTGCACCAGGCTCAGCGGGGCCTAGCACCGAGGAAGGCCCGATCCCAGACACCGATCTGGAGCTCGGCAGCAGGGAGGGGAGGGAGACGGCGGATGAGGGCAGCGATGACTCCGACATGGAGCTGTCCATGGAGGAGGATGCCGTCATCAGGCTGAGGGGAGAGAAGAGGAAGGAGAGGCCTGAGATGGCTGGAGCTCCACCAGGGGGGAGACAGGCTAAGGCCAGGGCCCCGACCAAAGCCAAGGCTAGGCCCAAGGACTGGGCCGAAGAGGTGGAGAAGGAGATGGGGGATTCGGACGCTCCATTGCCGGCGGAACCCAGGATGGGGATGGAGAAAATTTTTGGAAGGAGGTAGGCTGAAGGCCAACACCTTTATTACATTTTTATTCATGGGGAAAAAATTTTTGTCTCTTAATGCCAGGGGCATAAAAGACCGGGACAAAAGGTTGGCGCTGTTTTTATCTTTAAAAGAGGTGCCATTCAATGTACTTTTTTTGCAGGAATGTCATTTGGGAGGGGGGAGGGATGTGGCCATTTTTCGTAGGGATTGGGATCTGGGGCCTTCAGTGTGGTCAGTAGGCAATGTCCACGCTGACGGTTTGGGGATTTTGTTTAAAGGAAGGGGGGTAGAAATTGAGGAGTTTCTGACGATAGTCCCAGGAAGGCTCATGTGTGCGGATGTTTTGTGGGGAGGGGAGAGAATGAGATTTGTCAATGTGCATGCCCCGTGCAATATTTCTCAGAGGTATGATTTTTTTAAACTTTTGCCAGAAGTTTTGGCTACAAATAGGAGTATTATTTTGGGGGGGGATTTCAATGTGTCTGTGGATGAGGGGATAGTGGGGGGAAGGAGGGATTTTTCAGTTCTTTATTTAAAAAAAGAGATTTTGGTTAAGTTTTCTTTGTTTGATTGTTTTAGGGAAAATGGCCGACAGGGGGAGGGGTTTACATGGGCAAATTCCAGGGGCTGCAGGAGAAGGCTGGATTATTTTTTTGTGTCCAAAAGTTTTCGTTTGGAAAAGTTTGTGGTGATGCCAAGCTGGTCATCGGACCATTGTTTAATAAAGTGCATTTTGGAGGGAGGGGAGAACGAAAGGAAAAGGAGATGGAGTTTTAATGCCGAACTCCTAGAGGACTTTTGTTTTATAGAGCAATTTAAGGAATTTTATTTGGGGTGGAAGGCCTTCAAAGCCCAGTTTTTATGTGTTTTGGATTGGTGGGAGCTGGTAAAAATTAGAATTAAGGAGTTTTGCATGGCCTACGGGATAGCCAAGAGGAGGGAGGAGAGAGAGAGAGTGTGGGCACTGCAGAGTGAACTGCAATACTGGGTGGGCGTGGCAAACAGGGGAGGGAGGGTAAAGACAGAAGAGGTAAAGGCACTAAAGGAACAAATAAGGGCCTATTATATGGAGAAGGCAAAAAGGTTTGCCTTCCTGGCGAGGGTGGAGAGGAAGGAAAGAGATGAGCGAGTAACGCCTTTCTTTTTCAAAATGGTAAGTACACGCCAAAGTGAGGGATGGATAGAGGCGTTAGCCACAAAGGAGGGGGAGGTAAGACTGCAGGAGGAAAAGCTAGACGCTGCAGCGCTTTTCTATTCTGTGCTGTTTGGTAGGGAGGAGAGGGACACGGAGGAGGGGGACAGGCTGGTGGCGCAGCTTTGGAGGAAGGTGCAGGACGGACAACAGGAAGCTTTGGGGAGGGAAATAAATAAGGAAGAGGTAAGGGAAGCTTTGTTCTCCCTAAAGGCGGGGAAAACTCCAGGGAGGGACGGAATAACAAGGGAGTTATATACCCACTTTTGGGGAGAGATGGCAGAGGACCTGGTGGAGGTGTTTAACCGGGTGGGAGAAGTGGGGAAAATGCCCCAGTCGATGAGGGAGGGGGTTATACACCTCCTTTTTAAGAAGGGAGAGAGGAAAGACCTGGGGAACTGGCGGCCAATCACACTCCTCTGCACCGATTACAAGGTGCTGGGGAAGGTGCTGGCCAACAGGGCCAAGGGAGTGTTGGGGGAGGTTCTGGGGCCGGACCAAACTTGTGCGGTCCCGGGAAGGATGGGGTCCCAGAACCTAGTGCTGTTGAGGGATGTGCTGGCCTGGGCTAAAAGTAGGAAGGTGGGGATAGGAGTGATTGGCCTGGACCAGCAAAAGGCTTTTGACCGGGTCGACCATGCCTTCCTGGTACAGGTCCTGGACAGAATGGGGTTTGGAGGGGGTTTTGTTGCCTGGGTAAAGGCCCTCTACAACGGAGCCTTCAGCCGGGTGAAGGTTAACGGGGCTTTGAGTGTGCCGGTGAGGCAGGGTAGAGGGGTGAGGCAGGGGTGTCCCCTGTCTCCTTTGCTGTATGTATGTGTGATAGAGCCCCTGGCGGAGCTGATGAGGCAGGACACGGTTTTTAGGGGCCTGCAGATCCCAGGCAGTGGGGGCGAGAGGGTAAAGGTGCTGCAGTACGCAGATGACACCACAGTGGTGGTCTCCTCAGAGAGGGATGTGGAGAGGGTCATGGGCCTGGTGGGCCAGTACTGTCGAGGGTCAGGGTCGAGGATAAATTATGGTAAGTCGATAGTGATGGTGACCGAGGGATGGAGAGGGAGGAAGGGGGAGCAGCATGGCCTGACAGTGTGTGGGGACGGGATGAAGGTGCTGGGGATCCGGTTCAGCAGGGAGGGGGCGGACAGGCTGAACTGGGAACAGTGCCTAGAAAAGGTAAGGAAGAGGTTAGGCTTGTGGAGGGCGAGAACACTAACCCTATCAGGTAAGATTTTAATAGTGAAGGCGGACATTTTGCCGCAACTTATTTATTTAGGGAGAGTTTTCCCGATCCCGGCGGGGTGCAAGATCGTTTTAAACCGGATGATTTTTAATTTTCTGTGGGGAGGGCGTGTGGAACCGGTAAAGAGGGAAATTTTGTTTTTGCCAGTGGAGAGGGGAGGGCGGGGTCTAGTGGACGTAGGCCTGAAGCTTGAGGTGTTGTACCTAAAAAGCATCGTCGACACCTTGGTGGGAGCTGGGAGCCATAAGAGCAGACATCTCATGAGGATGTGGGTGGGGACAGCCATGAGAGAGCTGGTGGGGTGGGACAATAGGGGGCCGAGGGCGGAGGACATCCCGTGGTGCTACTCAAGGGCGGTGCTGTTCTTGAGAGCAAACAGCGAGACCATCATGGCGCAGGGGCTGAAGGACCACAGGGCCCTATATAAAGCGCTCTTGGGCAGGAGGGCGAGGGAGGTAGAGAGGGAGGTGGAGAGAAATGGAGGGCAGTGGAAGTTTTTGTCCGCCAGGTGGCTCCCAAACCGAGCAAGCGACCTGAACTGGTTGGGCGGTCTGGGGAGATTGCCGGTGAGGGAGAGGATGCACAGGGCTGGCACTGCCAGGAGCCCTTTGTGCCCCAGGGGCTGTGGGAGGGAGGAGACAGGGGGGCATGCCCTGTGGGAATGCCCTTTTGCTAAGGTCTTTTGGGGGAGGGCAAATAGGGTGGTGTTCCTCCCGATATGGGCCACAGCAGTGGACAGAGCAGCAGCCATGAAGGCTGTTGGTTTGGAGAGGGTGAAGGCTGAGGAAAGGGAGGTGTTCAGCCTCCTGGTGAGCTGGGGGAAGCTGGCCTTGTGGGACAGCCGAAATAGGAAAATTGTGAACCCCTCAGACGGCATGACGGGGGTGCAGTGCTACAAGGGTTGGGAAAGAAGGGTGGCGGTGGAGATAAGGGTGTGCGCCCAGGTAGAGGGACAGGAGAGGTGGAAAAAGAAATGGGGAAAGGTGAAGGCCGCCTTAGGCCTATAATAGTGGCCTAATAAAATTAGGCGGAGGAAAGTGTAAATAGTGTACATAAATTGTTAAATAATTAATGTATATGTGTTGTGTTTGTAGAAAGCGTGAGGGGTTTGTATATTGTTTGTGTTATGTGTGTTTAATGTAAATACAATGTAATGTGATATGTGTGGAAATAAAAGTTTATAAAACAATCTGTTCTTATCAGTTTAATATCTGATACGTCCCCTATCAGGGGACTATATATTAAACGGATTTTTGGCACAGGGAGTCGGAGAAGGAGCTTGCTCCGTCCGCTTCAAGCATCGACCCGTTATTGCAGTGCGTTCGGGAACGGTGCGCCTCTCCAAGTTTTGTGCAAAAAAAGGTTGTGTTTTGTTGTCCTTTACTAGGTGGGTGGGTTGCCCTGTTCTTCCCCCTTTTTGTTTGTTTGTTTGTTTGTTTGTTTATTTTGTATGTATGTAAATTGTGTTGTAAATAGGGTGAATATGTGCCCTTGTTGTAAGTGTGCTTGCCTCTGTTTTTTAGCAAAATGATGTAGTTTTCTGTGCGGGACGTAACTGTTTGTTGTCATTGCGCTGTCTCGCTTTTCCCACCTTCCCTCTCGGATTGTCTGTCCGGCCGGCTGGCGGCAGTGGCAACCACGGGTCATGGGGAGTGGCTGGGAAGGGGGCCGGAGGCGCCTGGTGCGCTGAAAGGTCACATTTCGCTCGGGTTTCTCTTCAGCACGCACAAATCTTTCGCCTTTTACTAAAGATTTCCGTGGAGAGGAACGCACCTGAGTTTGTGCTATTTTTGGATGCTCCGTCCACAGGGCGGGGCAACTTCGAACGGTTTAAGGACAGACGGCAATGTGCGACAGGTATGCGGGTTGCTTGCGAGTCGCCGACTTGCTCGTTTCTGGCTTATCGCCTGCTTGCCGCGTGCGATCGATGCCCCGCTCGCTAAATAGCTTTGGTCGCTGCCTAGAGAGCAGCTATTCGGTAAGTGACTCGGTAGTAAGTACGTAACAGCGTACTCGGTATGTGTCGAGTGTTTTTGGCGGCTGTGCCTGCCAGTGGAGGACAGTGGATCTTGGTGGGAGGAGCCAGCTGAGTCCGGTCGTTACGGTAGCTCGCCGACCGGCCAGTCAGTGCGTGCGCAGGGTTCTTGGGAAGGCGGGGAGGGGGGCCGGCCCCTGGGCCAGGTGGCGTCTTCCCCCGAGCGCGGTCCGGGGCCACCGGGAGGGCGCCGTCGGCAGGGGCCAGTGTGCGGTTATCGCTTCTCGGCCTTTTGGCTAAGATCAAGTGTAGTATCTGTTCTTATCAGTTTAATATCTGATACGTCCCCTATCAGGGGACTATATATTAAACGGATTTTTGGCACAGGGAGTCGGAGAAGGAGCTTGCTCCGTCCGCTTCAAGCATCGACCCGTTATTGCAGTGCGTTCGGGAACGGTGCGCCTCTCCAAGTTTTGTGCAAAAAAAGGTTGTGTTTTGTTGTCCTTTACTAGGTGGGTGGGTTGCCCTGTTCTTCCCCCTTTTTGTTTGTTTGTTTGTTTGTTTGTTTATTTTGTATGTATGTAAATTGTGTTGTAAATAGGGTGAATATGTGCCCTTGTTGTAAGTGTGCTTGCCTCTGTTTTTTAGCAAAATGATGTAGTTTTCTGTGCGGGACGTAACTGTTTGTTGTCATTGCGCTGTCTCGCTTTTCCCACCTTCCCTCTCGGATTGTCTGTCCGGCCGGCTGGCGGCAGTGGCAACCACGGGTCATGGGGAGTGGCTGGGAAGGGGGCCGGAGGCGCCTGGTGCGCTGAAAGGTCACATTTCGCTCGGGTTTCTCTTCAGCACGCACAAATCTTTCGCCTTTTACTAAAGATTTCCGTGGAGAGGAACGCACCTGAGTTTGTGCTATTTTTGGATGCTCCGTCCACAGGGCGGGGCAACTTCGAACGGTTTAAGGACAGACGGCAATGTGCGACAGGTATGCGGGTTGCTTGCGAGTCGCCGACTTGCTCGTTTCTGGCTTATCGCCTGCTTGCCGCGTGCGATCGATGCCCCGCTCGCTAAATAGCTTTGGTCGCTGCCTAGAGAGCAGCTATTCGGTAAGTGACTCGGTAGTAAGTACGTAACAGCGTACTCGGTATGTGTCGAGTGTTTTTGGCGGCTGTGCCTGCCAGTGGAGGACAGTGGATCTTGGTGGGAGGAGCCAGCTGAGTCCGGTCGTTACGGTAGCTCGCCGACCGGCCAGTCAGTGCGTGCGCAGGGTTCTTGGGAAGGCGGGGAGGGGGGCCGGCCCCTGGGCCAGGTGGCGTCTTCCCCCGAGCGCGGTCCGGGGCCACCGGGAGGGCGCCGTCGGCAGGGGCCAGTGTGCGGTTATCGCTTCTCGGCCTTTTGGCTAAGATCAAGTGTAGTATCTGTTCTTATCAGTTTAATATCTGATACGTCCCCTATCAGGGGACTATATATTAAACGGATTTTTGGCACAGGGAGTCGGAGAAGGAGCTTGCTCCGTCCGCTTCAAGCATCGACCCGTTATTGCAGTGCGTTCGGGAACGGTGCGCCTCTCCAAGTTTTGTGCAAAAAAAGGTTGTGTTTTGTTGTCCTTTACTAGGTGGGTGGGTTGCCCTGTTCTTCCCCCTTTTTGTTTGTTTGTTTGTTTGTTTGTTTATTTTGTATGTATGTAAATTGTGTTGTAAATAGGGTGAATATGTGCCCTTGTTGTAAGTGTGCTTGCCTCTGTTTTTTAGCAAAATGATGTAGTTTTCTGTGCGGGACGTAACTGTTTGTTGTCATTGCGCTGTCTCGCTTTTCCCACCTTCCCTCTCGGATTGTCTGTCCGGCCGGCTGGCGGCAGTGGCAACCACGGGTCATGGGGAGTGGCTGGGAAGGGGGCCGGAGGCGCCTGGTGCGCTGAAAGGTCACATTTCGCTCGGGTTTCTCTTCAGCACGCACAAATCTTTCGCCTTTTACTAAAGATTTCCGTGGAGAGGAACGCACCTGAGTTTGTGCTATTTTTGGATGCTCCGTCCACAGGGCGGGGCAACTTCGAACGGTTTAAGGACAGACGGCAATGTGCGACAGGTATGCGGGTTGCTTGCGAGTCGCCGACTTGCTCGTTTCTGGCTTATCGCCTGCTTGCCGCGTGCGATCGATGCCCCGCTCGCTAAATAGCTTTGGTCGCTGCCTAGAGAGCAGCTATTCGGTAAGTGACTCGGTAGTAAGTACGTAACAGCGTACTCGGTATGTGTCGAGTGTTTTTGGCGGCTGTGCCTGCCAGTGGAGGACAGTGGATCTTGGTGGGAGGAGCCAGCTGAGTCCGGTCGTTACGGTAGCTCGCCGACCGGCCAGTCAGTGCGTGCGCAGGGTTCTTGGGAAGGCGGGGAGGGGGGCCGGCCCCTGGGCCAGGTGGCGTCTTCCCCCGAGCGCGGTCCGGGGCCACCGGGAGGGCGCCGTCGGCAGGGGCCAGTGTGCGGTTATCGCTTCTCGGCCTTTTGGCTAAGATCAAGTGTAGTATCTGTTCTTATCAGTTTAATATCTGATACGTCCCCTATCAGGGGACTATATATTAAACGGATTTTTGGCACAGGGAGTCGGAGAAGGAGCTTGCTCCGTCCGCTTCAAGCATCGACCCGTTATTGCAGTGCGTTCGGGAACGGTGCGCCTCTCCAAGTTTTGTGCAAAAAAAGGTTGTGTTTTGTTGTCCTTTACTAGGTGGGTGGGTTGCCCTGTTCTTCCCCCTTTTTGTTTGTTTGTTTGTTTGTTTGTTTATTTTGTATGTATGTAAATTGTGTTGTAAATAGGGTGAATATGTGCCCTTGTTGTAAGTGTGCTTGCCTCTGTTTTTTAGCAAAATGATGTAGTTTTCTGTGCGGGACGTAACTGTTTGTTGTCATTGCGCTGTCTCGCTTTTCCCACCTTCCCTCTCGGATTGTCTGTCCGGCCGGCTGGCGGCAGTGGCAACCACGGGTCATGGGGAGTGGCTGGGAAGGGGGCCGGAGGCGCCTGGTGCGCTGAAAGGTCACATTTCGCTCGGGTTTCTCTTCAGCACGCACAAATCTTTCGCCTTTTACTAAAGATTTCCGTGGAGAGGAACGCACCTGAGTTTGTGCTATTTTTGGATGCTCCGTCCACAGGGCGGGGCAACTTCGAACGGTTTAAGGACAGACGGCAATGTGCGACAGGTATGCGGGTTGCTTGCGAGTCGCCGACTTGCTCGTTTCTGGCTTATCGCCTGCTTGCCGCGTGCGATCGATGCCCCGCTCGCTAAATAGCTTTGGTCGCTGCCTAGAGAGCAGCTATTCGGTAAGTGACTCGGTAGTAAGTACGTAACAGCGTACTCGGTATGTGTCGAGTGTTTTTGGCGGCTGTGCCTGCCAGTGGAGGACAGTGGATCTTGGTGGGAGGAGCCAGCTGAGTCCGGTCGTTACGGTAGCTCGCCGACCGGCCAGTCAGTGCGTGCGCAGGGTTCTTGGGAAGGCGGGGAGGGGGGCCGGCCCCTGGGCCAGGTGGCGTCTTCCCCCGAGCGCGGTCCGGGGCCACCGGGAGGGCGCCGTCGGCAGGGGCCAGTGTGCGGTTATCGCTTCTCGGCCTTTTGGCTAAGATCAAGTGTAGTATCTGTTCTTATCAGTTTAATATCTGATACGTCCCCTATCAGGGGACTATATATTAAACGGATTTTTGGCACAGGGAGTCGGAGAAGGAGCTTGCTCCGTCCGCTTCAAGCATCGACCCGTTATTGCAGTGCGTTCGGGAACGGTGCGCCTCTCCAAGTTTTGTGCAAAAAAAGGTTGTGTTTTGTTGTCCTTTACTAGGTGGGTGGGTTGCCCTGTTCTTCCCCCTTTTTGTTTGTTTGTTTGTTTGTTTGTTTATTTTGTATGTATGTAAATTGTGTTGTAAATAGGGTGAATATGTGCCCTTGTTGTAAGTGTGCTTGCCTCTGTTTTTTAGCAAAATGATGTAGTTTTCTGTGCGGGACGTAACTGTTTGTTGTCATTGCGCTGTCTCGCTTTTCCCACCTTCCCTCTCGGATTGTCTGTCCGGCCGGCTGGCGGCAGTGGCAACCACGGGTCATGGGGAGTGGCTGGGAAGGGGGCCGGAGGCGCCTGGTGCGCTGAAAGGTCACATTTCGCTCGGGTTTCTCTTCAGCACGCACAAATCTTTCGCCTTTTACTAAAGATTTCCGTGGAGAGGAACGCACCTGAGTTTGTGCTATTTTTGGATGCTCCGTCCACAGGGCGGGGCAACTTCGAACGGTTTAAGGACAGACGGCAATGTGCGACAGGTATGCGGGTTGCTTGCGAGTCGCCGACTTGCTCGTTTCTGGCTTATCGCCTGCTTGCCGCGTGCGATCGATGCCCCGCTCGCTAAATAGCTTTGGTCGCTGCCTAGAGAGCAGCTATTCGGTAAGTGACTCGGTAGTAAGTACGTAACAGCGTACTCGGTATGTGTCGAGTGTTTTTGGCGGCTGTGCCTGCCAGTGGAGGACAGTGGATCTTGGTGGGAGGAGCCAGCTGAGTCCGGTCGTTACGGTAGCTCGCCGACCGGCCAGTCAGTGCGTGCGCAGGGTTCTTGGGAAGGCGGGGAGGGGGGCCGGCCCCTGGGCCAGGTGGCGTCTTCCCCCGAGCGCGGTCCGGGGCCACCGGGAGGGCGCCGTCGGCAGGGGCCAGTGTGCGGTTATCGCTTCTCGGCCTTTTGGCTAAGATCAAGTGTAGTATCTGTTCTTATCAGTTTAATATCTGATACGTCCCCTATCAGGGGACTATATATTAAACGGATTTTTGGCACAGGGAGTCGGAGAAGGAGCTTGCTCCGTCCGCTTCAAGCATCGACCCGTTATTGCAGTGCGTTCGGGAACGGTGCGCCTCTCCAAGTTTTGTGCAAAAAAAGGTTGTGTTTTGTTGTCCTTTACTAGGTGGGTGGGTTGCCCTGTTCTTCCCCCTTTTTGTTTGTTTGTTTGTTTGTTTGTTTATTTTGTATGTATGTAAATTGTGTTGTAAATAGGGTGAATATGTGCCCTTGTTGTAAGTGTGCTTGCCTCTGTTTTTTAGCAAAATGATGTAGTTTTCTGTGCGGGACGTAACTGTTTGTTGTCATTGCGCTGTCTCGCTTTTCCCACCTTCCCTCTCGGATTGTCTGTCCGGCCGGCTGGCGGCAGTGGCAACCACGGGTCATGGGGAGTGGCTGGGAAGGGGGCCGGAGGCGCCTGGTGCGCTGAAAGGTCACATTTCGCTCGGGTTTCTCTTCAGCACGCACAAATCTTTCGCCTTTTACTAAAGATTTCCGTGGAGAGGAACGCACCTGAGTTTGTGCTATTTTTGGATGCTCCGTCCACAGGGCGGGGCAACTTCGAACGGTTTAAGGACAGACGGCAATGTGCGACAGGTATGCGGGTTGCTTGCGAGTCGCCGACTTGCTCGTTTCTGGCTTATCGCCTGCTTGCCGCGTGCGATCGATGCCCCGCTCGCTAAATAGCTTTGGTCGCTGCCTAGAGAGCAGCTATTCGGTAAGTGACTCGGTAGTAAGTACGTAACAGCGTACTCGGTATGTGTCGAGTGTTTTTGGCGGCTGTGCCTGCCAGTGGAGGACAGTGGATCTTGGTGGGAGGAGCCAGCTGAGTCCGGTCGTTACGGTAGCTCGCCGACCGGCCAGTCAGTGCGTGCGCAGGGTTCTTGGGAAGGCGGGGAGGGGGGCCGGCCCCTGGGCCAGGTGGCGTCTTCCCCCGAGCGCGGTCCGGGGCCACCGGGAGGGCGCCGTCGGCAGGGGCCAGTGTGCGGTTATCGCTTCTCGGCCTTTTGGCTAAGATCAAGTGTAGTATCTGTTCTTATCAGTTTAATATCTGATACGTCCCCTATCAGGGGACTATATATTAAACGGATTTTTGGCACAGGGAGTCGGAGAAGGAGCTTGCTCCGTCCGCTTCAAGCATCGACCCGTTATTGCAGTGCGTTCGGGAACGGTGCGCCTCTCCAAGTTTTGTGCAAAAAAAGGTTGTGTTTTGTTGTCCTTTACTAGGTGGGTGGGTTGCCCTGTTCTTCCCCCTTTTTGTTTGTTTGTTTGTTTGTTTGTTTATTTTGTATGTATGTAAATTGTGTTGTAAATAGGGTGAATATGTGCCCTTGTTGTAAGTGTGCTTGCCTCTGTTTTTTAGCAAAATGATGTAGTTTTCTGTGCGGGACGTAACTGTTTGTTGTCATTGCGCTGTCTCGCTTTTCCCACCTTCCCTCTCGGATTGTCTGTCCGGCCGGCTGGCGGCAGTGGCAACCACGGGTCATGGGGAGTGGCTGGGAAGGGGGCCGGAGGCGCCTGGTGCGCTGAAAGGTCACATTTCGCTCGGGTTTCTCTTCAGCACGCACAAATCTTTCGCCTTTTACTAAAGATTTCCGTGGAGAGGAACGCACCTGAGTTTGTGCTATTTTTGGATGCTCCGTCCACAGGGCGGGGCAACTTCGAACGGTTTAAGGACAGACGGCAATGTGCGACAGGTATGCGGGTTGCTTGCGAGTCGCCGACTTGCTCGTTTCTGGCTTATCGCCTGCTTGCCGCGTGCGATCGATGCCCCGCTCGCTAAATAGCTTTGGTCGCTGCCTAGAGAGCAGCTATTCGGTAAGTGACTCGGTAGTAAGTACGTCACAGCGTACTCGGTATGTGTCGAGTGTTTTTGGCGGCTGTGCCTGCCAGTGGAGGACAGTGGATCTTGGTGGGAGGAGCCAGCTGAGTCCGGTCGTTACGGTAGCTCGCCGACCGGCCAGTCAGTGCGTGCGCAGGGTTCTTGGGAAGGCGGGGAGGGGGGCCGGCCCCTGGGCCAGGTGGCGTCTTCCCCCGAGCGCGGTCCGGGGCCACCGGGAGGGCGCCGTCGGCAGGGGCCAGTGTGCGGTTATCGCTTCTCGGCCTTTTGGCTAAGATCAAGTGTAGTATCTGTTCTTATCAGTTTAATATCTGATACGTCCCCTATCAGGGGACTATATATTAAACGGATTTTTGGCACAGGGAGTCGGAGAAGGAGCTTGCTCCGTCCGCTTCAAGCATCGACCCGTTATTGCAGTGCGTTCGGGAACGGTGCGCCTCTCCAAGTTTTGTGCAAAAAAAGGTTGTGTTTTGTTGTCCTTTACTAGGTGGGTGGGTTGCCCTGTTCTTCCCCCTTTTTGTTTGTTTGTTTGTTTGTTTGTTTATTTTGTATGTATGTAAATTGTGTTGTAAATAGGGTGAATATGTGCCCTTGTTGTAAGTGTGCTTGCCTCTGTTTTTTAGCAAAATGATGTAGTTTTCTGTGCGGGACGTAACTGTTTGTTGTCATTGCGCTGTCTCGCTTTTCCCACCTTCCCTCTCGGATTGTCTGTCCGGCCGGCTGGCGGCAGTGGCAACCACGGGTCATGGGGAGTGGCTGGGAAGGGGGCCGGAGGCGCCTGGTGCGCTGAAAGGTCACATTTCGCTCGGGTTTCTCTTCAGCACGCACAAATCTTTCGCCTTTTACTAAAGATTTCCGTGGAGAGGAACGCACCTGAGTTTGTGCTATTTTTGGATGCTCCGTCCACAGGGCGGGGCAACTTCGAACGGTTTAAGGACAGACGGCAATGTGCGACAGGTATGCGGGTTGCTTGCGAGTCGCCGACTTGCTCGTTTCTGGCTTATCGCCTGCTTGCCGCGTGCGATCGATGCCCCGCTCGCTAAATAGCTTTGGTCGCTGCCTAGAGAGCAGCTATTCGGTAAGTGACTCGGTAGTAAGTACGTAACAGCGTACTCGGTATGTGTCGAGTGTTTTTGGCGGCTGTGCCTGCCAGTGGAGGACAGTGGATCTTGGTGGGAGGAGCCAGCTGAGTCCGGTCGTTACGGTAGCTCGCCGACCGGCCAGTCAGTGCGTGCGCAGGGTTCTTGGGAAGGCGGGGAGGGGGGCCGGCCCCTGGGCCAGGTGGCGTCTTCCCCCGAGCGCGGTCCGGGGCCACCGGGAGGGCGCCGTCGGCAGGGGCCAGTGTGCGGTTATCGCTTCTCGGCCTTTTGGCTAAGATCAAGTGTAGTATCTGTTCTTATCAGTTTAATATCTGATACGTCCCCTATCAGGGGACTATATATTAAACGGATTTTTGGCACAGGGAGTCGGAGAAGGAGCTTGCTCCGTCCGCTTCAAGCATCGACCCGTTATTGCAGTGCGTTCGGGAACGGTGCGCCTCTCCAAGTTTTGTGCAAAAAAAGGTTGTGTTTTGTTGTCCTTTACTAGGTGGGTGGGTTGCCCTGTTCTTCCCCCTTTTTGTTTGTTTGTTTGTTTGTTTGTTTATTTTGTATGTATGTAAATTGTGTTGTAAATAGGGTGAATATGTGCCCTTGTTGTAAGTGTGCTTGCCTCTGTTTTTTAGCAAAATGATGTAGTTTTCTGTGCGGGACGTAACTGTTTGTTGTCATTGCGCTGTCTCGCTTTTCCCACCTTCCCTCTCGGATTGTCTGTC
The DNA here is from genome assembly GCF_963514075.1 of Conger conger. Taxonomy (NCBI): domain Eukaryota; kingdom Metazoa; phylum Chordata; class Actinopteri; order Anguilliformes; family Congridae; genus Conger; species Conger conger. The sequence continues at coordinate 64,088 of NW_026890491.1, forward strand.
CGGCCGGCTGGCGGCAGTGGCAACCACGGGTCATGGGGAGTGGCTGGGAAGGGGGCCGGAGGCGCCTGGTGCGCTGAAAGGTCACATTTCGCTCGGGTTTCTCTTCAGCACGCACAAATCTTTCGCCTTTTACTAAAGATTTCCGTGGAGAGGAACGCACCTGAGTTTGTGCTATTTTTGGATGCTCCGTCCACAGGGCGGGGCAACTTCGAACGGTTTAAGGACAGACGGCAATGTGCGACAGGTATGCGGGTTGCTTGCGAGTCGCCGACTTGCTCGTTTCTGGCTTATCGCCTGCTTGCCGCGTGCGATCGATGCCCCGCTCGCTAAATAGCTTTGGTCGCTGCCTAGAGAGCAGCTATTCGGTAAGTGACTCGGTAGTAAGTACGTAACAGCGTACTCGGTATGTGTCGAGTGTTTTTGGCGGCTGTGCCTGCCAGTGGAGGACAGTGGATCTTGGTGGGAGGAGCCAGCTGAGTCCGGTCGTTACGGTAGCTCGCCGACCGGCCAGTCAGTGCGTGCGCAGGGTTCTTGGGAAGGCGGGGAGGGGGGCCGGCCCCTGGGCCAGGTGGCGTCTTCCCCCGAGCGCGGTCCGGGGCCACCGGGAGGGCGCCGTCGGCAGGGGCCAGTGTGCGGTTATCGCTTCTCGGCCTTTTGGCTAAGATCAAGTGTAGTATCTGTTCTTATCAGTTTAATATCTGATACGTCCCCTATCAGGGGACTATATATTAAACGGATTTTTGGCACAGGGAGTCGGAGAAGGAGCTTGCTCCGTCCGCTTCAAGCATCGACCCGTTATTGCAGTGCGTTCGGGAACGGTGCGCCTCTCCAAGTTTTGTGCAAAAAAAGGTTGTGTTTTGTTGTCCTTTACTAGGTGGGTGGGTTGCCCTGTTCTTCCCCCTTTTTGTTTGTTTGTTTGTTTGTTTGTTTATTTTGTATGTATGTAAATTGTGTTGTAAATAGGGTGAATATGTGCCCTTGTTGTAAGTGTGCTTGCCTCTGTTTTTTAGCAAAATGATGTAGTTTTCTGTGCGGGACGTAACTGTTTGTTGTCATTGCGCTGTCTCGCTTTTCCCACCTTCCCTCTCGGATTGTCTGTCCGGCCGGCTGGCGGCAGTGGCAACCACGGGTCATGGGGAGTGGCTGGGAAGGGGGCCGGAGGCGCCTGGTGCGCTGAAAGGTCACATTTCGCTCGGGTTTCTCTTCAGCACGCACAAATCTTTCGCCTTTTACTAAAGATTTCCGTGGAGAGGAACGCACCTGAGTTTGTGCTATTTTTGGATGCTCCGTCCACAGGGCGGGGCAACTTCGAACGGTTTAAGGACAGACGGCAATGTGCGACAGGTATGCGGGTTGCTTGCGAGTCGCCGACTTGCTCGTTTCTGGCTTATCGCCTGCTTGCCGCGTGCGATCGATGCCCCGCTCGCTAAATAGCTTTGGTCGCTGCCTAGAGAGCAGCTATTCGGTAAGTGACTCGGTAGTAAGTACGTAACAGCGTACTCGGTATGTGTCGAGTGTTTTTGGCGGCTGTGCCTGCCAGTGGAGGACAGTGGATCTTGGTGGGAGGAGCCAGCTGAGTCCGGTCGTTACGGTAGCTCGCCGACCGGCCAGTCAGTGCGTGCGCAGGGTTCTTGGGAAGGCGGGGAGGGGGGCCGGCCCCTGGGCCAGGTGGCGTCTTCCCCCGAGCGCGGTCCGGGGCCACCGGGAGGGCGCCGTCGGCAGGGGCCAGTGTGCGGTTATCGCTTCTCGGCCTTTTGGCTAAGATCAAGTGTAGTATCTGTTCTTATCAGTTTAATATCTGATACGTCCCCTATCAGGGGACTATATATTAAACGGATTTTTGGCACAGGGAGTCGGAGAAGGAGCTTGCTCCGTCCGCTTCAAGCATCGACCCGTTATTGCAGTGCGTTCGGGAACGGTGCGCCTCTCCAAGTTTTGTGCAAAAAAAGGTTGTGTTTTGTTGTCCTTTACTAGGTGGGTGGGTTGCCCTGTTCTTCCCCCTTTTTGTTTGTTTGTTTGTTTGTTTGTTTATTTTGTATGTATGTAAATTGTGTTGTAAATAGGGTGAATATGTGCCCTTGTTGTAAGTGTGCTTGCCTCTGTTTTTTAGCAAAATGATGTAGTTTTCTGTGCGGGACGTAACTGTTTGTTGTCATTGCGCTGTCTCGCTTTTCCCACCTTCCCTCTCGGATTGTCTGTCCGGCCGGCTGGCGGCAGTGGCAACCACGGGTCATGGGGAGTGGCTGGGAAGGGGGCCGGAGGCGCCTGGTGCGCTGAAAGGTCACATTTCGCTCGGGTTTCTCTTCAGCACGCACAAATCTTTCGCCTTTTACTAAAGATTTCCGTGGAGAGGAACGCACCTGAGTTTGTGCTATTTTTGGATGCTCCGTCCACAGGGCGGGGCAACTTCGAACGGTTTAAGGACAGACGGCAATGTGCGACAGGTATGCGGGTTGCTTGCGAGTCGCCGACTTGCTCGTTTCTGGCTTATCGCCTGCTTGCCGCGTGCGATCGATGCCCCGCTCGCTAAATAGCTTTGGTCGCTGCCTAGAGAGCAGCTATTCGGTAAGTGACTCGGTAGTAAGTACGTAACAGCGTACTCGGTATGTGTCGAGTGTTTTTGGCGGCTGTGCCTGCCAGTGGAGGACAGTGGATCTTGGTGGGAGGAGCCAGCTGAGTCCGGTCGTTACGGTAGCTCGCCGACCGGCCAGTCAGTGCGTGCGCAGGGTTCTTGGGAAGGCGGGGAGGGGGGCCGGCCCCTGGGCCAGGTGGCGTCTTCCCCCGAGCGCGGTCCGGGGCCACCGGGAGGGCGCCGTCGGCAGGGGCCAGTGTGCGGTTATCGCTTCTCGGCCTTTTGGCTAAGATCAAGTGTAGTATCTGTTCTTATCAGTTTAATATCTGATACGTCCCCTATCAGGGGACTATATATTAAACGGATTTTTGGCACAGGGAGTCGGAGAAGGAGCTTGCTCCGTCCGCTTCAAGCATCGACCCGTTATTGCAGTGCGTTCGGGAACGGTGCGCCTCTCCAAGTTTTGTGCAAAAAAAGGTTGTGTTTTGTTGTCCTTTACTAGGTGGGTGGGTTGCCCTGTTCTTCCCCCTTTTTGTTTGTTTGTTTGTTTGTTTGTTTATTTTGTATGTATGTAAATTGTGTTGTAAATAGGGTGAATATGTGCCCTTGTTGTAAGTGTGCTTGCCTCTGTTTTTTAGCAAAATGATGTAGTTTTCTGTGCGGGACGTAACTGTTTGTTGTCATTGCGCTGTCTCGCTTTTCCCACCTTCCCTCTCGGATTGTCTGTCCGGCCGGCTGGCGGCAGTGGCAACCACGGGTCATGGGGAGTGGCTGGGAAGGGGGCCGGAGGCGCCTGGTGCGCTGAAAGGTCACATTTCGCTCGGGTTTCTCTTCAGCACGCACAAATCTTTCGCCTTTTACTAAAGATTTCCGTGGAGAGGAACGCACCTGAGTTTGTGCTATTTTTGGATGCTCCGTCCACAGGGCGGGGCAACTTCGAACGGTTTAAGGACAGACGGCAATGTGCGACAGGTATGCGGGTTGCTTGCGAGTCGCCGACTTGCTCGTTTCTGGCTTATCGCCTGCTTGCCGCGTGCGATCGATGCCCCGCTCGCTAAATAGCTTTGGTCGCTGCCTAGAGAGCAGCTATTCGGTAAGTGACTCGGTAGTAAGTACGTAACAGCGTACTCGGTATGTGTCGAGTGTTTTTGGCGGCTGTGCCTGCCAGTGGAGGACAGTGGATCTTGGTGGGAGGAGCCAGCTGAGTCCGGTCGTTACGGTAGCTCGCCGACCGGCCAGTCAGTGCGTGCGCAGGGTTCTTGGGAAGGCGGGGAGGGGGGCCGGCCCCTGGGCCAGGTGGCGTCTTCCCCCGAGCGCGGTCCGGGGCCACCGGGAGGGCGCCGTCGGCAGGGGCCAGTGTGCGGTTATCGCTTCTCGGCCTTTTGGCTAAGATCAAGTGTAGTATCTGTTCTTATCAGTTTAATATCTGATACGTCCCCTATCAGGGGACTATATATTAAACGGATTTTTGGCACAGGGAGTCGGAGAAGGAGCTTGCTCCGTCCGCTTCAAGCATCGACCCGTTATTGCAGTGCGTTCGGGAACGGTGCGCCTCTCCAAGTTTTGTGCAAAAAAAGGTTGTGTTTTGTTGTCCTTTACTAGGTGGGTGGGTTGCCCTGTTCTTCCCCCTTTTTGTTTGTTTGTTTGTTTGTTTGTTTATTTTGTATGTATGTAAATTGTGTTGTAAATAGGGTGAATATGTGCCCTTGTTGTAAGTGTGCTTGCCTCTGTTTTTTAGCAAAATGATGTAGTTTTCTGTGCGGGACGTAACTGTTTGTTGTCATTGCGCTGTCTCGCTTTTCCCACCTTCCCTCTCGGATTGTCTGTCCGGCCGGCTGGCGGCAGTGGCAACCACGGGTCATGGGGAGTGGCTGGGAAGGGGGCCGGAGGCGCCTGGTGCGCTGAAAGGTCACATTTCGCTCGGGTTTCTCTTCAGCACGCACAAATCTTTCGCCTTTTACTAAAGATTTCCGTGGAGAGGAACGCACCTGAGTTTGTGCTATTTTTGGATGCTCCGTCCACAGGGCGGGGCAACTTCGAACGGTTTAAGGACAGACGGCAATGTGCGACAGGTATGCGGGTTGCTTGCGAGTCGCCGACTTGCTCGTTTCTGGCTTATCGCCTGCTTGCCGCGTGCGATCGATGCCCCGCTCGCTAAATAGCTTTGGTCGCTGCCTAGAGAGCAGCTATTCGGTAAGTGACTCGGTAGTAAGTACGTAACAGCGTACTCGGTATGTGTCGAGTGTTTTTGGCGGCTGTGCCTGCCAGTGGAGGACAGTGGATCTTGGTGGGAGGAGCCAGCTGAGTCCGGTCGTTACGGTAGCTCGCCGACCGGCCAGTCAGTGCGTGCGCAGGGTTCTTGGGAAGGCGGGGAGGGGGGCCGGCCCCTGGGCCAGGTGGCGTCTTCCCCCGAGCGCGGTCCGGGGCCACCGGGAGGGCGCCGTCGGCAGGGGCCAGTGTGCGGTTATCGCTTCTCGGCCTTTTGGCTAAGATCAAGTGTAGTATCTGTTCTTATCAGTTTAATATCTGATACGTCCCCTATCAGGGGACTATATATTAAACGGATTTTTGGCACAGGGAGTCGGAGAAGGAGCTTGCTCCGTCCGCTTCAAGCATCGACCCGTTATTGCAGTGCGTTCGGGAACGGTGCGCCTCTCCAAGTTTTGTGCAAAAAAAGGTTGTGTTTTGTTGTCCTTTACTAGGTGGGTGGGTTGCCCTGTTCTTCCCCCTTTTTGTTTGTTTGTTTGTTTGTTTGTTTATTTTGTATGTATGTAAATTGTGTTGTAAATAGGGTGAATATGTGCCCTTGTTGTAAGTGTGCTTGCCTCTGTTTTTTAGCAAAATGATGTAGTTTTCTGTGCGGGACGTAACTGTTTGTTGTCATTGCGCTGTCTCGCTTTTCCCACCTTCCCTCTCGGATTGTCTGTCCGGCCGGCTGGCGGCAGTGGCAACCACGGGTCATGGGGAGTGGCTGGGAAGGGGGCCGGAGGCGCCTGGTGCGCTGAAAGGTCACATTTCGCTCGGGTTTCTCTTCAGCACGCACAAATCTTTCGCCTTTTACTAAAGATTTCCGTGGAGAGGAACGCACCTGAGTTTGTGCTATTTTTGGATGCTCCGTCCACAGGGCGGGGCAACTTCGAACGGTTTAAGGACAGACGGCAATGTGCGACAGGTATGCGGGTTGCTTGCGAGTCGCCGACTTGCTCGTTTCTGGCTTATCGCCTGCTTGCCGCGTGCGATCGATGCCCCGCTCGCTAAATAGCTTTGGTCGCTGCCTAGAGAGCAGCTATTCGGTAAGTGACTCGGTAGTAAGTACGTAACAGCGTACTCGGTATGTGTCGAGTGTTTTTGGCGGCTGTGCCTGCCAGTGGAGGACAGTGGATCTTGGTGGGAGGAGCCAGCTGAGTCCGGTCGTTACGGTAGCTCGCCGACCGGCCAGTCAGTGCGTGCGCAGGGTTCTTGGGAAGGCGGGGAGGGGGGCCGGCCCCTGGGCCAGGTGGCGTCTTCCCCCGAGCGCGGTCCGGGGCCACCGGGAGGGCGCCGTCGGCAGGGGCCAGTGTGCGGTTATCGCTTCTCGGCCTTTTGGCTAAGATCAAGTGTAGTATCTGTTCTTATCAGTTTAATATCTGATACGTCCCCTATCAGGGGACTATATATTAAACGGATTTTTGGCACAGGGAGTCGGAGAAGGAGCTTGCTCCGTCCGCTTCAAGCATCGACCCGTTATTGCAGTGCGTTCGGGAACGGTGCGCCTCTCCAAGTTTTGTGCAAAAAAAGGTTGTGTTTTGTTGTCCTTTACTAGGTGGGTGGGTTGCCCTGTTCTTCCCCCTTTTTGTTTGTTTGTTTGTTTGTTTGTTTATTTTGTATGTATGTAAATTGTGTTGTAAATAGGGTGAATATGTGCCCTTGTTGTAAGTGTGCTTGCCTCTGTTTTTTAGCAAAATGATGTAGTTTTCTGTGCGGGACGTAACTGTTTGTTGTCATTGCGCTGTCTCGCTTTTCCCACCTTCCCTCTCGGATTGTCTGTCCGGCCGGCTGGCGGCAGTGGCAACCACGGGTCATGGGGAGTGGCTGGGAAGGGGGCCGGAGGCGCCTGGTGCGCTGAAAGGTCACATTTCGCTCGGGTTTCTCTTCAGCACGCACAAATCTTTCGCCTTTTACTAAAGATTTCCGTGGAGAGGAACGCACCTGAGTTTGTGCTATTTTTGGATGCTCCGTCCACAGGGCGGGGCAACTTCGAACGGTTTAAGGACAGACGGCAATGTGCGACAGGTATGCGGGTTGCTTGCGAGTCGCCGACTTGCTCGTTTCTGGCTTATCGCCTGCTTGCCGCGTGCGATCGATGCCCCGCTCGCTAAATAGCTTTGGTCGCTGCCTAGAGAGCAGCTATTCGGTAAGTGACTCGGTAGTAAGTACGTAACAGCGTACTCGGTATGTGTCGAGTGTTTTTGGCGGCTGTGCCTGCCAGTGGAGGACAGTGGATCTTGGTGGGAGGAGCCAGCTGAGTCCGGTCGTTACGGTAGCTCGCCGACCGGCCAGTCAGTGCGTGCGCAGGGTTCTTGGGAAGGCGGGGAGGGGGGCCGGCCCCTGGGCCAGGTGGCGTCTTCCCCCGAGCGCGGTCCGGGGCCACCGGGAGGGCGCCGTCGGCAGGGGCCAGTGTGCGGTTATCGCTTCTCGGCCTTTTGGCTAAGATCAAGTGTAGTATCTGTTCTTATCAGTTTAATATCTGATACGTCCCCTATCAGGGGACTATATATTAAACGGATTTTTGGCACAGGGAGTCGGAGAAGGAGCTTGCTCCGTCCGCTTCAAGCATCGACCCGTTATTGCAGTGCGTTCGGGAACGGTGCGCCTCTCCAAGTTTTGTGCAAAAAAAGGTTGTGTTTTGTTGTCCTTTACTAGGTGGGTGGGTTGCCCTGTTCTTCCCCCTTTTTGTTTGTTTGTTTGTTTGTTTGTTTATTTTGTATGTATGTAAATTGTGTTGTAAATAGGGTGAATATGTGCCCTTGTTGTAAGTGTGCTTGCCTCTGTTTTTTAGCAAAATGATGTAGTTTTCTGTGCGGGACGTAACTGTTTGTTGTCATTGCGCTGTCTCGCTTTTCCCACCTTCCCTCTCGGATTGTCTGTCCGGCCGGCTGGCGGCAGTGGCAACCACGGGTCATGGGGAGTGGCTGGGAAGGGGGCCGGAGGCGCCTGGTGCGCTGAAAGGTCACATTTCGCTCGGGTTTCTCTTCAGCACGAATTAACCTGTTGCCTACCACTGGCTTGCTAGTGGTAGACAAGGGGTTTTCGGCTGTTCTCGAGAGGCTTCTCAGAGCTTGTGTCCCTTCTTTCTCTCCTTTTTCCTCCCTTTCTTGGCTCCTTCGCCCCTCTCTTTTTTCCACCTGGTTTTTCCTCCTAACCTGACGGACTGCGAGTTCCGTTCCCAGTACGTGGCTTGACCGCGGCTGGTGCGGGCTCGCAGTTCACGGACCACCCCCGGAACAGCTGTACCTGGAGCGAGGAGAGAGTACCAGTGGCTTGACCGCGGCCCTCTCTGACCTCCAGGTACCCCAGGGCCTGTTGGGAGGAACCAACCAGGTGGCTGGAGAGAAGGAGCGAGGGAGCTGATCCAGGAACTGCGGAGGGAGCTGCCGTTGCCAGAGCCTGCCACCAGAGGGAGCCGGACCCGGAGGAGCCTCGAGGATCCAGAGAGCCAGCCAAGAAGCCCGGGACTCCACCACCTTTTCCTGGTCTGAGGCGGCGACGAGGATCCTCGAGAGCCAGCCAGCGGAGGCAGAGACTCGCCTGGAGGCCACCCTGCCAGAAGACTCCCGCCATCCGGAGGACGAGCTCCACTGCTGCAGAACGCTTTTCTGCCGGAAGCCAGAGGCGAGTACAAGAGCTGCCCGGAGAGAACGCCCGGAAGGGCTGCTCTCCGGGCCTGTACCAGCCTTGCTGGGCCTTCGCCGGTTGCTCTCTCTGCCTCTGGTTTTTCAGGCCCTGCAGCAGATCCAGCGGAACCCCTCCGGAGGACGAGGCGTGCGGAGCAGGCAGAAAGGGGGATCCGTGGACCTCCCCCCAGAAGACGGCGGCGCCCTTTGGATCCGGACCTGCTTGCTGTGTACCGGACCAACGCTTGGCGCCCCCCCACCGGAAGGGAGGTTCACTAGCGGCAGGGGAGCTGAACCATCGGCCCCCCTTGCATGTTCGGTCCCCCTGGGACAGGCCATCAACCTCAGGCGTTTCTCGTTTCTCTGCCCACAGCTGGACTCCGGCCCCCAGCAGGAATGGCGACGGCGGCTCAGCCAGGTGTGCGGCGCCACAATGCCGTCCGGCTAACCCTCCTGAACAGCGGAGAGGGGGGCAGCAGCGACAGGGTAGGCCCCCTGGTGGAGCACGGGGTGAATGGCGCAGCTGTGGAGGGCGCCACCGAGCCAGCGTCCACTAGGGGGGGAACCAATGCTGCTGCCCCAACAGCCAACAGCCAGAGGAGAGTGACAGGTATGACCCGCCTGGAGTTTAGCCGGGCAGTGCTTCAGCGAGCCATGGGCTTCGTGCCAGGCGACCTGAACTGCCTGGTGAAGGTTCCAGGTAACGCTGACATTTTTGAAATTAGCTTTAAAAACGCTAATGTCCTGGAGAGGTTCTGGAACCTCTATAGAGAGGGGAAGGACAGGTCTCCCCTTAACAACTTTCAAGTTGAGCCCCTGTCCGACACGGAAAGCAAAGTGGTCACTGTGCAGTTTTTTAATGAAACTGTACAGGACCACGATGTGAGTACGTGGTTGGGCAGGTATGGCCAAGTTAAATCTGAAGCCAGGAGGGTCCTGGATGAGGATGGAGTCTGGACCGGGGCCAGGAAATGGCTGGTCCAGCTCAAGCCTGACCCCTCTGCAGTGGGGGGGGTATGTCACATCCCCAGCACCATCACGCTGGGGAGACACCGGGGCGTGGTGTTTTATTACGGCATGCCCAAGCTGTGCAGGAACTGTGGCGAGTTAGGTCACTTGGCCGCAGCCTGCACAGTGGTCAAGTGCAAGTCGTGTGGCGGCGAGCACGAGACCAGGGCGTGCCGTGATCCGAGGCCCTGTAATCTTTGCGGGGTGAGGGGGCATCTATTCCGGGATTGCCCCCTCTCGTACGCGAACAGGGCCCGGAGCACCGCGCCCCCACCACCGTCAATGACTGCCCCCCCTCCCCTACCCCACCCTACCCCCACACCACGCATTAGAGCACCCACTCCCCCCTTGCCCCAGCCTGACAGCCTAACCCCCACAACACAAACACTGCTAACCCTTCCCTGCAGCACAACACCGGCAACCCCCACCTCAACAGCATCCCCTGTTACCCAACCCTCTGTCATCACAGTAAAAGAGGAGCCTGACTCTGACACCCCCATTGTGGTGGAGGGGTCAGACTCCTCATCTGCAGAATCAGACTCAAATTCCATTACCCCGTGGCAAAAACCTAAACGGAAAGGGAAAAGAATTCGATCACCCACAACAGCTAAACCGCAAAATACACCCAGCCAGCCTCCAAACCCAGCAATAACACGCCAACCGATCAACGCCAAAAGACAAACAGTACAATCAAACAAAAAACCGGTACACAGTCCCAAACCTTTCGCCAGGCCCAATACCCTTCCCAAACCTCCCACCCATCCACCAAAATCAGTACATCACAAGGAAAACTTACAGAACATTGGCACACTTCACCCCCATTCCATCAGGGACCAGCCAGCCCCCGGTCCGGACTCTCAAAGGGAGGCGACAACATCCCCCTCCTCCCAGGCCCTCCTAGGCCCGGGGGGGAGGCCTGGGGCAAAAACAACCACCCCCACCTCTCCAGGACGGAACCTCCCAGGCAGTCAGGAGGGGAGACCCATGGGAGAACATGGTCAGGGGGTGAGTAGGCGCCACAATAACCCGGATACAATTTTCAACACAATAAATCAAATTTGTCAGAATATGGCTAACAGCCATACTGGATCACCAGACACCCAAAAACAATAAAATATCATGGCATACAACTTTACACTTACCACACTTAACACCCGCAGTATCAGACACCCCGATAAACGCACCACCGTTTTCTCCATTCTGTCACAGATCCCCTCAGACGTCGTCCTGCTCCAGGAATGTGGGATTCCGTTTCGGGAGTGGGATGGCGTTCTGGGGGAGGAATGGAGAATGGGAGACTCTCTCTGGTCTGGCTCAAACATCGCCAGAGCTGATGGGGTCGGCACGTTGATGAAAAATCCCTATGCTAAAATAACAGCACACAGCATTGTGGAGAGTGGGCGAATCCTCGTCACCGATCTCGAGGTCGGGGGTTCCCCACTCAGGGTCATCAACGTGTACGGTCCCACCAGCGTGGCCGAGAGAGTCTCCCTATTCACTAAACTACCACCACTGTTACACTGCACGATGCCCGTCGTCGTAGGGGGAGACTTCAACTGTGTTTTAAGAGATGAAGACCGCAGCAAACCAAGGCCGGATCGCTCCGGCACCCTGCTGCGGTCCCTCATCGAGGATTTCTCCCTCTGCGACGCCGGGGGCGCCTCTCCTCCCCAACACACTTTTGTGAGTTCCTCTGGCTCCTCCTCATCCAGAATTGACATGTTTCTGCTCTCCCCAGGCCTGAGGGTGCACAGCTATTCCACCAAGGCGGTGCACTTCTCGGACCACCACATGGTAACCGTGTCCCTGGTCTGGGAGAAATCTATAACCGTGGGTAAGGGGCTCTGGCGGATGAATATCAGCCATCTCCAAGACCCCCAGGTGCGTCTCTCCTTCTCGAGAAGATACCTGGAGTGGGTGAGTCTGAAACATCTCTTTGACTCCCCGGTGGAGTGGTGGGAGATGGTGAAGGAGCGAGTGCGGGGCTACTTCCGGGCAGTCGGGCGGAGGAAGGCGAAGGAAGGGAGGGCAGTTTTTGAACGCCACAATGCTGCCCTCCAAAGACTAAGCCTCCTCCAGTCCCGAGGCCTGGATGTTGGCAGCGAAATCGCACAAGCTCGGCAGAGCCTCACCACCCTCTACCGGGAAGAGCGGAAGAAACAGACCTTCCGCTCCAAACTCCAGGGCCTCCAGGAGGATGAGAAGTGCACGCGGTTCTTCTTCCGCAGGGCACGAACCAAGACGAATAACATCTTGTCTCTCTATAACAGCAGAGGTGTGGTGGTGTCTGAAGAGGCGGAGGTCCGGGAGGTGGCCAGGGAGTTCTACGAGGGCCTTTACAGCGAGAGGCCCTCAGACGGGGCTCTCATGGACACCTTCCTGGGCTGCCTGGACAGACGCCTGGGAGATGAGCAGATGGAGGCGGAGTTGAGCACTGAGGAGCTCACCAGGGCCGTGCACTCCCTGAATACACACAAAGCTCCGGGCCCTGACGGAATCCCAGCTGAGTTTTACCAGGCTCACTGGGATCTCCTGAAGGGGGACGTGGCGGAAGTGTTCAGGGCTGCGTACAGGGAGGGGCGGCTAGGCGCCTCACTGAGACAGAGCTCAGTAGCTCTTGTCCCAAAGAAGGGGGACCTGAAGGACCTCCGCAACTGGCGGCCGATCAACCTCCTCTCAGTCGATTACAAGATCATGGCGAAGGCGCTGATGGGGAGGTTCCAAGGCCTGATAACATCGGTGATCGGACCGGACCAGACCTGCAGTGTGCAGGGGAGGTCCATAAATGACAACCTGCTCCTCGCGAGGGATCTAATCATCCACTCCGGGGAGCGGAGGTCCCCCTTGTGCCTTCTCAGTCTCGATCAAGAGAAGGCATTTGACCGGGTGAGTCATGTGTGCTTGGAGAGAGTGCTAGAGAAAATGAACATTCCTGGCCCCCTCCTGCGCTGGACAAAAATCTGTCTGACAGACATAACGGGCAGAGTGGTTGTCAATCGACAGCCCTCTGCCCCGTTTGATGTCAGGTCTGGCGTCAGGCAGGGGTGCCCTCTAGCATCTCTCCTGTACGTCATCTACCTGGAACCGTTCCTCCAGGCCATTAGGGCCAATCCAGGGGTGGTGGGCTATCCACTCCCTGGAGCGGGGGGGGAACGGCTAAAGGTGATGGCGTACATGGACGACATTGCCATCGTCGCCACAGACAGTCGTTCTATCGCTTGTGCCACCAAGGTGTTGGACGACTTCTGTGTGGCCACTGGCGCCCTGGTCAACAGGGACAAGAGTGAACTGTTTCTGTCTCCACATTGGAGTGAGGAGCTGACCGTTTCCTTCCCTGTGCGTAGGAATACCATCAAGCTCCTGGGGGTGACCTTCCAGGCTGACGGAGGAGGGAGAACCAGCTGGGAGGAAGCCCTCCGCCACGTCCAAAATAAAATCAGGAGCTGGAGTGCACGGCCCTTGACCATGGCGGGTAAGATCCTCGTCCTGAAGGCAATTGTCCTACCCATTCTGCTCTATGTGGGGAGGGTGTTTCCCCCAGACAAAGCCACCGGGAAGCTAATTACCCGGATGGCTTTCCGCTTTGTCTGGGGGAGCACCATGGAAAAACTTAAACGCGTCACCCTCCTCAAAGAGGAGCGGAATGGGGGGCGGGGGGTCCCAGACATTGTGAACATCATCATGGTGCAGGGTCTGGCCACCCTTGTCCAGAATGCAGGGAAGGTGGGTAAGGCCTCTGGTACCTTTGCCAGGTACTATGCCACCCCCTTCCTCAGAGCAATGGGCTTGGGTGTGCTGGACCTCACCATACCCTATAGCTGGGACCCCCCCTATGTCTATCGAGCCCTGAAGGACTTTGCCTACAGGACGGGTCTGCCCAGGGCTGGCCTAACCTCGTGGAGCTATAAAATGATTATGGCTCATTTAAGATCTGGAGAAATTGTAACGCTCCCGAGGGGGGGGCCAGACCTGGACCCGCAAGTCATCTGGGCAAATGTAACACACAAATGTCTTACAAACAAACAAAAAGACATTGCCTGGATGACAGCCCATAGGTGTCTCCCCACACGAACGTTTATGTACCGCCGGCACTTAGCCCTCACCGAGCGCTGCCCCCACGGATGCACTGACTCAGAACATATCCACCACCTGTTCTGGGAGTGCTCCGTGGCCAGGCGGGTCTGGGGCCTTGTTTGTTCCTCTGTCTCCCTAAGCAGGTTCCTGCCAAGATCCTCCCTGATGGCTGAGGGCGTCCTCTACGGTCCGCCGGGGGGATGCAAGTCCACCGTGCTCCAGCGTCAGTGGAGGATCATCAACATCGTGAAGCAGGTCCTGTGGGAGACGAGGAACATCAAGGTCTACCAGAAAACAGCTGTAGACCTGGTCACTCTCCGGAGGAGGATTCAAAACCTCCTCCAGGACGGCATTCTGGTGGACATGCACACGAACAAGAACCTGGCGAGAGAGAAGTGGGGGGTGGACCATTGGAAAGAATTCATCATCTAGTCCACCCCCCCCCCCAAGGGACACAGAAGCCTCTCGGGACAGCAAACCTGAGCGAAATGGACTTTCTTTTTTTCCTCATTGCTTTGTCTTTTAACTCACTTTTGTTTTCTTTGAATTACATAGTGATTTTTTTGGATATTCTGTGTTTTTGTGAATATTTTTTTGAATCACTTTTTTGAAAATTTGTTATTCATTTATTCTGATGTCTCTGGTCCTTATGGTTTAAGTGTGTGTAAAAAAAAAAAAAAAAAAATTTTTTTTTGTTTGTGTTATTGAGTGTGTTTTAAAAAAGGAAAAATTTAAAATTGTTAAGAAATTTAAAAAAACCAATAAAACTACCTTTTACTAAAGATTTCCGTGGAGAGGAACGCACCTGAGTTTGTGCTATTTTTGGATGCTCCGTCCACAGGGCGGGGCAACTTCGAACGGTTTAAGGACAGACGGCAATGTGCGACAGGTATGCGGGTTGCTTGCGAGTCGCCGACTTGCTCGTTTCTGGCTTATCGCCTGCTTGCCGCGTGCGATCGATGCCCCGCTCGCTAAATAGCTTTGGTCGCTGCCTAGAGAGCAGCTATTCGGTAAGTGACTCGGTAGTAAGTACGTAACAGCGTACTCGGTATGTGTCGAGTGTTTTTGGCGGCTGTGCCTGCCAGTGGAGGACAGTGGATCTTGGTGGGAGGAGCCAGCTGAGTCCGGTCGTTACGGTAGCTCGCCGACCGGCCAGTCAGTGCGTGCGCAGGGTTCTTGGGAAGGCGGGGAGGGGGGCCGGCCCCTGGGCCAGGTGGCGTCTTCCCCCGAGCGCGGTCCGGGGCCACCGGGAGGGCGCCGTCGGCAGGGGCCAGTGTGCGGTTATCGCTTCTCGGCCTTTTGGCTAAGATCAAGTGTAGTATCTGTTCTTATCAGTTTAATATCTGATACGTCCCCTATCAGGGGACTATATATTAAACGGATTTTTGGCACAGGGAGTCGGAGAAGGAGCTTGCTCCGTCCGCTTCAAGCATCGACCCGTTATTGCAGTGCGTTCGGGAACGGTGCGCCTCTCCAAGTTTTGTGCAAAAAAAGGTTGTGTTTTGTTGTCCTTTACTAGGTGGGTGGGTTGCCCTGTTCTTCCCCCTTTTTGTTTGTTTGTTTGTTTGTTTGTTTATTTTGTATGTATGTAAATTGTGTTGTAAATAGGGTGAATATGTGCCCTTGTTGTAAGTGTGCTTGCCTCTGTTTTTTAGCAAAATGATGTAGTTTTCTGTGCGGGACGTAACTGTTTGTTGTCATTGCGCTGTCTCGCTTTTCCCACCTTCCCTCTCGGATTGTCTGTCCGGCCGGCTGGCGGCAGTGGCAACCACGGGTCATGGGGAGTGGCTGGGAAGGGGGCCGGAGGCGCCTGGTGCGCTGAAAGGTCACATTTCGCTCGGGTTTCTCTTCAGCACGAATTAACCTGTTGCCTACCACTGGCTTGCTAGTGGTAGACAAGGGGTTTTCGGCTGTTCCTTGAGAGGCTTCTCAGAGCTTGTGTCCCTTCTCTCTCTCCCTTTTTCCTCCCTTTCTTGGCTCCTTCGCCCCTCTCTTTTTTCCACCTGGTTTTTCCTCCTAACCTGACGGGCTGCGAGTTCCGTTCCCAGTACGTGGCTTGACCGCGGCTGGTGCGGGCTCGCAGTTCACGGACCACCCCCGGAACAGCTGTACCTGGAGCGAGGAGAGAGTACCAGTGGCTTGACCGCGGCCCTCTCTGACCTCCAGGTACCCCAGGGCCTGTTGGGAGGAACCAACCAGGTGGCTGGAGAGAAGGAGCGAGGGAGCTGATCCAGGAACTGCGGAGGGAGCTGCCGTTGCCAGAGCCTGCCACCAGAGGGAGCCGGACCCGGAGGAGCCTCGAGGATCCAGAGAGCCAGCCAGGAAGCCCGGGACTCCACCATCCTTTCCTGGACTGAGGCGGCGACGAGGATCCTCGAGAGCCAGCCAGCGGAGGCAGAGACTCGCCTGGAGGTCACCCTGCCAGAAGACTCCCGCCATCCGGAGGACGAGCTCCACTGCTGCAGAACGCTTTTCTGCCGGAAGCCAGAGGCGAGTACAAGAGCTGCCCGGAGAGAACGCCCGGAAGGGCTGCTCTCCGGGCCTGTACCAGCCTTGCTGGGCCTTCGCCGGTTGCTCTCTCTGCCTCTGGGTTTTCAGGCCCTGCAGCAGATCCAGCGGAACCCCTCCGGAGGACGAGGCGTGCGGAGCAGGCAGAAAGGGGGATCCGTGGACCTCCCCCCAGAAGACGGCGGCGCCCTTTGGATCCGGACCTGCTCACTGTGTACCGGACCAACGCTTGGCGCTCCCCACCGGAAGGGAGGTTCACTAGCGGCAGGGGAGCTGAATCATCGGCCCCCCTTGCATGTTCGGTCCCCCTGGGACAGGCCATCAACCTCAGGCGTTTCTTGTTTCTCTGCCTACAGCTGGACTCCGGCCCCCAGCAGGAATGGCGACGGCGGCTCAGCCAGGTGTGCGGCGCCACAATGCCGTCCGGCTAACCCTCCTGAACAGCGGAGAGGGGGGCAGCAGCGACAGGGTAGGCCCCCTGGTGGAGCAAGGGGCGAATGGCGCAGCTGTGGAGGGCGCCACCGAGCCAGCGTCCACTAGGGGGGGAACCAATGCTGCTGCCCCAACAGCCAACAGCCAGAGGAGAGTGACAGGTATGACCCGCCTGGAGTTTAGCCGGGCAGTGCTTCAGCGAGCCATGGGCTTCGTGCCAGGCGACCTGAACTGCCTGGTGAAGGTTCCAGGCAACGCTGACATTTTTGAAATTAGCTTTAAAAACGCTAATGTCCTGGAGAGGTTCTGGAACCTCTATAGAGAGGGGAAGGACAGGTCTCCCCTTAACAACTTTCAAGTTGAGCCCCTGTCCGACACGGAAAGCAAAGTGGTCACTGTGCAGTTTTTTAATGAAACTGTACAGGACCACGATGTGAGTACGTGGTTGGGCAGGTATGGCCAAGTTAAATCTGAAGCCAGGAGGGTCCTGGATGAGGATGGAGTCTGGACCGGGGCCAGGAAATGGCTGGTCCAGCTCAAGCCTGACCCCTCTGCAGTGGGGGGGGTATGTCACATCCCCAGCACCATCACGCTGGGGAGACACCGGGGCGTGGTGTTTTATTACGGCATGCCCAAGCTGTGCAGGAACTGCGGCGAGTTAGGTCACTTGGCCGCAGCCTGCACAGTGGTCAAGTGCAAGTCGTGTGGCGGTGAGCACGAGACCAGGGCGTGCCGTGACCCGAGGCCCTGTAATCTTTGCGGGGTGAGGGGGCATCTCTTCCGGGATTGCCCCCTCTCGTACGCGAACAGGGCCCGGAGCACCGCGCCCCCACCACCGTCAATGACTGCCCCCCCTCCCCCACCCCACCCTACCCCCACACCACGCATCAGAGCACCCACTCCCCCTTTTCCCCAGCCTGACAGCCTAACCCCCACAACACAAACACTACCAATCCTTCCCTGCAGCACAACACCGGCAACCCCCACCTCAACAGCACCCCCTGTTACCCAACCCTCTGTCATCACAGTAAAAGAGGAGCCTGACTCTGACACCCCCATTGTGGTGGAGGGGTCAGACTCCTCATCTGCAGAATCGGACACAAATTCCATCACCCCGTGGCAAAAACCGAAACGAAAGGGGAAAAGAATTCGATCACCCACAACAGCCAAACCGCAAAATACACCCAGCCAGCCTCCAAACCCAGCAATAACACGCCAACCGATCAACGCCAAAAGACAAACAGTACAATCTAACAAAAAACCGGTACACAGTCCCAAATCTTTCGCCAGGCCTAATACCCTTCCCAAACCTCCCACCCATCCACCAAAATCAGTACATTACAAGGAAAACCTACAAAACATCGGCACACTTCACCCCCACTCCATCAGGGACCAGCCAGCCCCCGGTCCGGACTCTCAAAGGGAGGCGACAACATCCCCCTCCTCCCAGGCCCTCCTAGGCCCGGGGGGGAGGCCTGGGGCAAAAACAACCACTCCCACCTCTCCAGGACGGAACCTCCCAGGCAGTCAGGAGGGGAGACCCATGGGAGAACATGGTCAGGGGGTGAGTAGGCGCCACAATAACCCGGATACAATTTTCAACACAATAAATCAAATTTGTCAGAATATGGCTAACAGCCATACTGGATCACCAGACACCCAAAAACAATAAAATATCATGGCATACAACTTTACACTTACCACACTTAACACCCGCAGTATCAGACACCCCGATAAACGCACCACCGTTTTCTCCATTCTGTCACAGATCCCCTCAGACGTCGTCCTGCTCCAGGAATGTGGGATTCCGTTTCGGGAGTGGGATGGCGTTCTGGGGGAGGAATGGAGAATGGGAGACTCTCTCTGGTCTGGCTCAAACATCGCCAGAGCTGATGGGGTCGGCACGTTGATGAAAAATCCCTATGCAAAAATAACAGCACACAGCATTGTGGAGAGTGGGCGAATCCTCGTCACCGATCTCGAGGTCGGGGGTTCCCCACTCAGGGTCATCAACGTGTACGGTCCCACCAGCGTGGCCGAGAGAGTCTCCCTATTCACTAAACTACCACCACTGTTACACTGCACGATGCCCGTCGTCGTAGGGGGAGACTTCAACTGTGTTTTAAGAGATGAGGACCGCAGCAAACCAAGGCCGGATCGCTCCGGCACCCTGCTGCGGTCCCTCATCGAGGATTTCTCCCTCTGCGACGCCGGGGGCGCCTCTCCTCCCCAACACACTTTTGTGAACTCCTCTGGCTCCTCCTCATCCAGAATTGACATGTTTCTGCTCTCCCCAGGCCTGAGGGTGCACAGCTATTCCACCAAGGCGGTGCACTTCTCGGACCACCACATGGTAACCGTGTCCCTGGTCTGGGAGAAATCTATAACCGTGGGTAAGGGGCTCTGGCGGATGAATATCAGCCATCTCCAAGACCCCCAGGTGCGTCTCTCCTTCTCGAGAAGATACCTGGAGTGGGTGAGTCTGAAACATCTCTTTGACTCCCCGGTGGAGTGGTGGGAGATGGTGAAGGAGCGAGTGCGGGGCTACTTCCGGGCAGTCGGGCGGAGGAAGGCGAAGGAAGGGAGGGCAGTTTTTGAACGCCACAATGCTGCCCTCCAAAGACTAAGCCTCCTCCAGTCCCGAGGCCTGGATGTTGGCAGCGAAATCGCACAAGCTCGGCAGAGCCTCACCACCCTCTACCGGGAAGAGCGGAAGAAACAGACCTTCCGCTCCAAACTCCAGGGCCTCCAGGAGGATGAGAAGTGCACGCGGTTCTTCTTCCGCAGGGCACGAACCAAGACGAATAACATCTTGTCTCTCTATAACAGCAGAGGTGTGGTGGTGTCTGAAGAGGCGGAGGTCCGGGAGGTGGCCAGGGAGTTCTACGAGGGCCTTTACAGCGAGAGGCCCTCAGACGGGGCTCTCATGGACACCTTCCTGGGCTGCCTGGACAGACGCCTGGGAGATGAGCAGATGGAGGCGGAGTTGAGCACTGAGGAGCTCACCAGGGCCGTGTACTCCCTGAATACACACAAAGCTCCGGGCCCTGACGGAATCCCAGCTGAGTTTTACCAGGCTCACTGGGATCTCCTGAAGGGGGACGTGGCGGAAGTGTTCAGGGCTGCGTACAGGGAGGGGCGGTTAGGCGCCTCACTGAGACAGAGCTCAGTAGCTCTTGTCCCAAAGAAGGGGGACCTGAAGGACCTCCGCAACTGGCGGCCGATCAACCTCCTCTCAGTCGATTATAAGATCATGGCGAAGGCGCTGATGGGGAGGTTCCAAGGCCTGATAACATCGGTGATCGGACCGGACCAGACCTGCAGTGTGCAGGGGAGGTCCATAAATGACAACCTGCTCCTCGCGAGGGATCTAATCATCCACTCCGGGGAGCGGAGGTCCCCCTTGTGCCTTCTCAGTCTCGATCAAGAGAAGGCATTTGACCGGGTGAGTCATGTGTGCTTGGAGAGAGTGCTAGAGAAAATGAACATTCCTGGCCCCCTCCTGCGCTGGACAAAAATCTGTCTGACAGACATAACGGGCAGAGTGGTTGTCAATCGACAGCCCTCTGCCCCGTTTGATGTCAGGTCTGGCGTCAGGCAGGGGTGCCCTCTAGCATCTCTCCTGTACGTCATCTACCTGGAACCGTTCCTCCAGGCCATTAGGGCCAATCCAGGGGTGGTGGGCTATCCACTCCCTGGAGCGGGGGGGGAACGGCTAAAGGTGATGGCGTACATGGACGACATTGCCATCGTCGCCACAGACAGTCGTTCTATCGCTTGTGCCACCAAGGTGTTGGACGACTTCTGTGTGGCCACTGGCGCCCTGGTCAACAGGGACAAGAGTGAACTGTTTCTGTCTCCACATTGGAGTGAGGAGCTGACCGTTTCCTTCCCTGTGCGTAGGAATACCATCAAGCTCCTGGGGGTGACCTTCCAGGCTGACGGAGGAGGGAGAACCAGCTGGGAGGGAGCCCTCCGCCACGTCCAAAATAAAATCAGGAGCTGGAGTGCACGGCCCTTGACCATGGCGGGTAAGATCCTTGTCCTGAAGGCAATTGTCCTACCCATTCTGCTCTATGTGGGGAGGGTGTTTCCCCCGGACAAAGCCACCGGGAAGTTAATCACCCGGATGGCTTTCCGCTTTGTCTGGGGGAGCACCATGGAAAAACTTAAACGCGTCACCCTCCTCAAAGAGGAGCGGAATGGGGGGCGGGGGGTCCCAGACATTGTCAACATCATTATGGTGCAGGGTCTGGCCACCCTTGTCCAGAATGCAGGGAAGGTGGGTAAGGCCTCTGGTACCTTTGCCAGGTACTATGCCACCCCCTTTCTCAGAGCAATGGGCTTGGGTGTGCTGGACCTCACCATACCTTATAGCTGGGACCCCCCCTACGTCTACCGAGCCCTGAAGGACTTTGCCTACAGGACGGATCTGCCCAGGGCTGGCCTAACCTCGTGGAGCTATAAAATGATTATGGCTCATTTAAGATCTGGAGAAATTGTAACGCTCCCGAGGGGGGGGCCAGACCTGGACCCGCAAGTCATCTGGGCAAATGTAACACACAAATGTCTTACAAACAAACAAAAAGACATTGCCTGGATGACAGCCCATAGGTGTCTCCCCACCAGAACATTTATGTATCGCCGGCACTTAGCCCTGACTGAACGCTGCCCCCACGGATGCACTGACTCGGAACACATTCACCACCTGTTCTGGGAGTGCTCCGTGGCCAGGCGGGTCTGGGGCCTTGTTTGTTCCTCTGTCTCCCTAAGCAGGTTCCTGCCGAGGTCCTCCCTGATGGCTGAGGGCATCCTCTACGGTCCGCCGGGGGGATGCAAGACCACCGTGCTCCAGCGTCAGTGGAGGATCATCAATACCGTGAAGCAGGTCCTGTGGGAGACGAGGAACATCAAGGTCTACCAGAAAACATCTGTAGACCTGGTCACTCTCCGGAGGAGGATCCAAAACCTCCTCCAGGACGGCATTCTGGTGGACATGCACACAAACAAGAACCTGGCGAGAGAGAAGTGGGGGGTGGACCACTGGAAAGAATTCATCATCTAGCCCACCCCCCCAAGGGACACAGAAGGGACACAGAAGCCTCTCGGGACAACCAAACCTGAGCGGAATGGACTCTTTCTTTACTATTTTTCTCGTCTTTTAATCCACCTTAGTTTCTTTATTGTTGAAATTGATTTTGTTAAGTTTTGTAAGGTCTCTTTGGAATATTTTGTAATCACTCTCTCTTTAAGTTTGTTTTTATTCTTTTGATGTCTTTGTTTCATTAGTTTAAGTTCTTGATTAAATGATTATTTTGTGTTAATTAGTGTGTTTTAAAAAAAGAAAAAGAATTTTAAAATGTAAAGAAATGTAAAAAAACCAATAAAACCACATTTTACTAAAGATTTCCGTGGAGAGGAACGCACCTGAGTTTGTGCTATTTTTGGATGCTCCGTCCACAGGGCGGGGCAACTTCGAACGGTTTAAGGACAGACGGCAATGTGCGACAGGTATGCGGGTTGCTTGCGAGTCGCCGACTTGCTCGTTTCTGGCTTATCGCCTGCTTGCCGCGTGCGATCGATGCCCCGCTCGCTAAATAGCTTTGGTCGCTGCCTAGAGAGCAGCTATTCGGTAAGTGACTCGGTAGTAAGTACGTAACAGCGTACTCGGTATGTGTCGAGTGTTTTTGGCGGCTGTGCCTGCCAGTGGAGGACAGTGGATCTTGGTGGGAGGAGCCAGCTGAGTCCGGTCGTTACGGTAGCTCGCCGACCGGCCAGTCAGTGCGTGCGCAGGGTTCTTGGGAAGGCGGGGAGGGGGGCCGGCCCCTGGGCCAGGTGGCGTCTTCCCCCGAGCGCGGTCCGGGGCCACCGGGAGGGCGCCGTCGGCAGGGGCCAGTGTGCGGTTATCGCTTCTCGGCCTTTTGGCAAAGATAAAGACGGGAAGAGGATGGGAACGCCGGAAGGTGACGTGCCGACCCACAGGGTGCGGCTGAGGAACACGGTTCGGGTGGAGATGGAGGACGGAGAGAGGAGGAAAGGTTTCACTTTGGATTTTTTTGTGAAGAACATCTTGAAGGAGTTACTAAGGGTTGACAGCGAGACAGTGTTTTGCCTCCAGGATTTTTCCCCACGAGGGTTTTTTGATTTAACATTTGTGTCAGAAGCCGCCTGCTACAACCTGCACCAGAAATTTGTGGAACACAAAGAGGACCCGGCACTGCAAGGGATTACCGTCCATTTGCTATATAACAAGGCCCTGCGACCCCTGATGATCCACCTCTACAACCCCTTTGTTCGGGAGGAGGACATCCTGGCCTTCCTGCTCAGGTACTGTTCAGATGTGAGGGAGGGGGTGAAATTGAAAGACAGATTTGGTTTTTGGAACGGGAAAAGACGTTTTAATGTCCGTTTTAAGCAGGATCCTTCAGGGGTGGGGGGGGTAGCACATCCTCCTGGGGCCTTCTCCATAGGCCCGGACAGGGGCTACCTGGTATACCCAGGGCAACCTTTGTACTGTCGTAGGTGTGGATTGTATGGGCATGTTAAGGCGGTGTGCTCCACTGACCGATGTAGGCATTGTGCATCGGCGGAGCATGCTACAAGAGACTGTGTGGCCCCGAAAATGTGCAGTCTTTGCGGGAGTGTGGAGCACCTTTTCCGGGCCTGCCCAGAAAGGGTGAGGTCGTTTGCGGCCCTGGTGCAGGGTGAGTTTGGGGCCTACTCTGGGCCTCCTGGAGGTCAAGCACGGCCTAGCACCAGGAAGGCCGGGCGAGAAGCAGGGGAGTCGGCTACGGAGGGAGGGCAGGCTTCGGAGCACGGGGCTGGGCCTTCCAGCACTACTAGCCCAGGCTCTGCGGCGGCCTTGGCCACTAGGCCGGATCAGGAAGGGGTGGGGCCTGGTGGGCTGGCTCCGGTTCCGGAACCATCCCTGCATCCTGGGCACAGGAGCGAGACCTCAGCTTTGGAGGAGCCACGGAGGGGCGCGGAGGGGAGTACAGAGCAAGAGGCAAGGGGGTCCAGTGAGACCATGGAGGCTTGGTCTGGGTCGGGTCCGGCTTCCGGTCGGGCTCCGGTTTCCGGTCCGGGTCTGGCTTTGGGTTCCGGTCCGGCTCCGGGTTCCGGT
The DNA here is from genome assembly GCF_963514075.1 of Conger conger. Classification (NCBI taxonomy): domain Eukaryota; kingdom Metazoa; phylum Chordata; class Actinopteri; order Anguilliformes; family Congridae; genus Conger; species Conger conger. Next base: position 87,678 of record NW_026890491.1, read on the forward strand.
CCGGCTCCGGATTCCGTGCGGGCTCCGGGTTCCGGCCCGGGTCCGGCTCTGGGGTCCGGTCCGGCTCCGGATTCCGGTTCGGGTTCCGGTCCGGCTCCGGATTCCGGTTCGGGTTCCGGTCCGGCTCCGGGTTCTGGTCCGGTTCCGGGTTCCGGTCTGGGTCCGGATTCCGGTCCGGTCCGGGCCTACTCACCGGGGCAGATCTTCGGGCCTTCCTCGCGTCCTGGCCTGGGTTTGGGGCTTGGGGCAGTGGTGATGAAGGCGAGGGTCTGGGCGGAGGAGTCCGGAGTCCCAAGAGAGGGTTCGCCGGAGCTATTTTCCCCTTTGTCGGTGCCTCCTGTGGAGGAGGTTTTGTCCCCGGAGGCGGAGGGAGCGGCTATGTGCACCACTGCGGACCTGCAGACCCCGTTGGCGTGGGGGGACAGCCCTCCTCCAGAGGGAGAGGTGCCGGAGTGGGCGCAGGTGGCAGCACGGAAGCGGGTTCGCTCGGGGGACACGAACGGGAGAGAAGCAAAGGCAGGACCGGGCATCCCTCTGCAGAACAGGTTCCTGGCCCTTTCAGACTCGGCGGAGGGGGAGGCCCAGGAGGTGGACATTGAGGTGGACCTGGAGGAGGCATCCGGAGCCTCTGCGGCCTCAGCGGGACCGGCAGTCAGCCCGGCTTCCCAGTTTGCAGGCTGGGATGTGGCGGGGATCACAGGGGTGATGGGGATGGAGAAAGGACTCGAGGGAGGGGGGGACTCCTCTGAGAAGGAAGGGGATTGAAGGTCAGTAAAAAATTTTTTTGTTAAAAAAAATGGTGGTAAATGTAATCACTTTGAATGTGCGGGGTTTGAGAAACTCGGGGAAGAGGCAGGCACTTTTTGCCTCTTTAGCGGCGACAAGAGGGAAGGTTTTTTTGTTACAGGAGGTGCACCTTCGGGACATGGGGGATGTACTGGGTTTCTCAGAGGAGTGGACGTGGGGCCCATCGGCGTGGTCGGTGGGCAGCGTTCATGCCGATGGGCTGGGGATTTTGGTGAAGGGCGCTGATATGGAAATCCAGGAGTCTGTGGACATTGTGGCGGGGCGGGCGATGTACGCAGACGTTAATCAGGGTCCTTTTAAAATAAGAATTTTTAATGTGTACGGGCCAACTCGGAGTGGGCGGAGGCTGGAGGTTTTTAGGGAGCTGGTGCCCAGTCTGTCCACCTCCAGGCGGATAATCCTGGGGGGGGACTTTAATGTGTCGCTGGATGGGGGTGGGGCTAGCGCTGCTGGGGGGGGGGATTTTTCGGCAAGAGCGCTGGCGGAGTTGGTCAGGGATTACGGCCTGGTCGACTCCTTCCGGGCGGCACATCCGGCGGCTCCAGGCTTTACCTGGCGGAATTCCAGGGGAGCTGCGAGCCGCCTGGACTACATTTTTGTGCCGAAGGAGTGGGTGGGGGTGACCGCCACGCTGCAGCCTTCATGGGCATCTGACCATGACATGCTGCAGGTGGCGGTCCCCATTCCCAACACGCAATGGGGGCCAGGCTACTGGAAAATGAATACCTCCCTAATGAAATCCAGGGCGTTCCAGGAGGCCTTTCGAGGCTTTTATAAGGCCGTGAGGGCACTGAGGGGGTTCTACTCCACAGTGGTAGACTGGTGGGAGGCGGCAAAAGTGCGTTTCGGCCTTTTTTGCCAAAGGTACAGCATGGCGCAGCGGCGGAGGGAGCGGACGGAGGTGAAGAAGTGGCTAGACGCCTTGGCGTATATGCACACCCAGCTCAACAGGGGGAGGGCAGTGAGGTGGGAGGCCTATGAGGGGGCGAAGGAGAGGGTGAGAAGCCTCCTGGAGGGGAGGGCTAAGGCCTTGGCCTTCCAGGGCCGGCTGAGGGAGATGGAGGAGGGGGAGAAGCCCACTGCTTTTTTTTTTCAGGCTGCTGAGGCTCGGAGGAAGGCCGCCGTGATCTCTGGGTTGAAAGGGGAAGCGGGGCTGGAAACGGGGGTCCCGGAGATGCTGGGGATCGCGGAGGGCTTCTTCCGAGACCTTTTCAGCAGGAGAGAGTGCGACCCGGAGGAGCAGGAGGCACTGCTGGGGTGTGTGGTGCCCCGGTTGGGGCGGGAGGAAGGGCAGGCACTGGAGGCGGAGCTCAGTCTGGAGGAGCTGACAGGGGCGCTCCGCTCCATGAGGGAAGGGAGGGCCCCGGGGCATGACGGACTCCCGTGGGACTTCTACAGGGAGTTTTGGGACATCATTGGTCCGGATCTCATGGAGGTCTTTCAGGCGCTTCTGGAGGGGGGAGCGCTGTCGGCCTCCATGAGAAAGGGAGTGGTGACGCTGCTCCACAAGGGAGGGGACAGGGCTGACCTTAAGAACTGGCGTCCAATCACCCTGCTGACGGCGGACTATAAGCTGCTGGCCAAAGCAGCTGCGGTCCGCCTGAAGCAGGTGATGGACGTCCTGGTCAGCCCTGACCAAACTTGTGGGGTACCGGGGCGGTCCTGCAGCTGGAACCTGGTTCTGCTGCGGGACACAATTGACTGGGTGCGCGATCGGGGCCTTCCTCTGGCGGTGGTCAGCATCGACCAGGAGAAGGCCTTCGATCGGGTGCAGCACGCCTTCCTGTTCCGGGTCCTGCAGCGGATGGGTTTGGGCCCCCATTTTCTGTCCTGGTTGCGCATTCTGTACAGGGGAGTGTACAGCTGTGTGAAAATAAATGGGTTTCTGAGCGGGGCTGTGGAGCAAGCGGGGGGGGTGCGGCAGGGGTGCCCAATCTCCCCGCTGCTCTACGTCCTGTTCATGGAGCCCTTCGCAGAGCTGGTGCGTCGGGACCCAGGTGTGGACGGGGTGAGGATCCCAGGGGCTGCAGGGGCCGAGTTGAAGATCCAGCAGTATGCTGATGACACAACAATTTTTGTGTCTTCAACTCGGTCCCTGGCAAGGGTGAGAGTCCTGGTGGACAGGTTTGCGGCAGGGACGGGCTCCAGGGTGAACCTGTCCAAGTCCTCAGTCCTGCTGTGTGGTCGGTGGAGAGAGGAGGTGAGGGACTATGGTGGCTGGGAGCGGTGCCAAGGGGGACTGAAGGTGTTGGGGGTGCGCTTCTTTCCCCAGGGCAGTGGTGAGCGGAACTGGGAAGAACGTATGGCGCTGGTGAGATCGCGGCTGGGGGTGTGGGCACGCAGGCGGCTGTCGCTGACTGGGAGGGTGGTAGTGGTGAGGGCTGTCCTGCTCCCGCTACTCTTGCATCTGGCCTACGTCTTCCCAGTTCCTGCTAGGATCAAGGTGGCCCTGACCAGGGCCATGTTCAAGTTTCTGTGGGGAGGGAGGTACGAGTACGTGCGTCGCGACCTCATGTACATGCCAGTGGACATGGGGGGTCGCGGCGTGCCGAGAATCCCCCTGAAGCTTGACGCGATATTTACAGCTTTCGCATGTAGAATGGTCCTGGAAAGGGTCCCACATAAGTGCTACCACTTCGCCCGTCTCCACCTGGCAAACGCGCTGAGGCACTGGGTGCCGCTGACCCACGTGGCTCCACGGGCAGAACAGCAGTCCCCGGCCTATCAGGCGGTGCAGCGCTTCCTTAGGCAGTGCCCGGCTCCAGTGGAGAGGGAGAGACTTCTCCAGCACAGGCTGCTGTATAAGAGCATTGCGGGCAGGCAAGTGGCAGGTCCTGAAGGGGTGCCGCTGAACCTCGAGTGGGGCAAGGTGAGCGGGGGGAGGGCACCAGGGGTGGTGCGGGACCTCCACTGGCTGTGCGCGATGGGCAGACTGTCGGTGCGGGAGGTGCTGCATCGCCATGGGTGCAGTGCCAGCCCACTCTGTCCAAGGGGCTGTGGGCTGGTGGAGTCGGTGGCTCACGCCCTATGGGAGTGCCGGTTCGCAAGGGTGTACTGGGGGTTGGTGCAGGGCCTCCTCAGTGGGGTAGGGCCTGCCTTCACCCTGAGCAGAGAGAGAGTTCTGTACAGGCGGGGGCTGGCAGCAGTGGGAGCTGTGGCTGAGGGTGTAGTGTGGGAGGTGATAGGGTATGGCAAGTGGGTGCTGTGGGAGGACAGGATGGCAGCAGTGGGGATGAGGCTGAGGGTCCTGACTCCCAGCCAGCTCTACTATAGGTTCTCGGGGAGGGTAGCGGAGAGAATAAGGGGGGATGGGGTGGTGCACGGGTGGGAATGGGTGCGGGAGTACTGGGGAGGCCTGGAAAGGCTCTTCCTCTGGGAGGGGGGTCCTGGGAATATGTAAGCATGTAAATAGAATGTATGTGATTGGGGTGGTTGGGTTCGGGGTTTGTGGGGTGGGGTGGGGTGGGGTGGGGAGGGGGGAGGGTGGAGGGTGGGGTTCTTCTTGTTGTTTTTGTATTTGTATTGTTTTTGTTGTTGGAGTTGTTTGTTTGGGGTTTTGTAATTAGGGTGGGAGGGGGTGGGGTGGGGGGTTGTATGGTTGTTTCGGTTCTGTTTTTGTTTGGTTTGAAATGTGTTGATACAGTGGGAATGTGTTGGGACTTTGGGACTTCAGGGGAGGGTGGGGTTTTGAGTTTACAGTTGTTAAGAGGATGTGGTTTGGAATTTGTTTGTTTATTGTTTGTATGAAAATGTAATGAGGTTGGTGTGGACCAATAAATTAATTTAAATACAAAAAAAAAAAAAAAAAAAAAAATCTGTTCTTATCAGTTTAATATCTGATACGTCCCCTATCAGGGGACTATATATTAAACGGATTTTTGGCACAGGGAGTCGGAGAAGGAGCTTGCTCCGTCCGCTTCAAGCATCGACCCGTTATTGCAGTGCGTTCGGGAACGGTGCGCCTCTCCAAGTTTTGTGCAAAAAAAGGTTGTGTTTTGTTGTCCTTTACTAGGTGGGTGGGTTGCCCTGTTCTTCCCCCTTTTTGTTTGTTTGTTTGTTTGTTTGTTTATTTTGTATGTATGTAAATTGTGTTGTAAATAGGGTGAATATGTGCCCTTGTTGTAAGTGTGCTTGCCTCTGTTTTTTAGCAAAATGATGTAGTTTTCTGTGCGGGACGTAACTGTTTGTTGTCATTGCGCTGTCTCGCTTTTCCCACCTTCCCTCTCGGATTGTCTGTCCGGCCGGCTGGCGGCAGTGGCAACCACGGGTCATGGGGAGTGGCTGGGAAGGGGGCCGGAGGCGCCTGGTGCGCTGAAAGGTCACATTTCGCTCGGGTTTCTCTTCAGCACGCACAAATCTTTCGCCTTTTACTAAAGATTTCCGTGGAGAGGAACGCACCTGAGTTTGTGCTATTTTTGGATGCTCCGTCCACAGGGCGGGGCAACTTCGAACGGTTTAAGGACAGACGGCAATGTGCGACAGGTATGCGGGTTGCTTGCGAGTCGCCGACTTGCTCGTTTCTGGCTTATCGCCTGCTTGCCGCGTGCGATCGATGCCCCGCTCGCTAAATAGCTTTGGTCGCTGCCTAGAGAGCAGCTATTCGGTAAGTGACTCGGTAGTAAGTACGTAACAGCGTACTCGGTATGTGTCGAGTGTTTTTGGCGGCTGTGCCTGCCAGTGGAGGACAGTGGATCTTGGTGGGAGGAGCCAGCTGAGTCCGGTCGTTACGGTAGCTCGCCGACCGGCCAGTCAGTGCGTGCGCAGGGTTCTTGGGAAGGCGGGGAGGGGGGCCGGCCCCTGGGCCAGGTGGCGTCTTCCCCCGAGCGCGGTCCGGGGCCACCGGGAGGGCGCCGTCGGCAGGGGCCAGTGTGCGGTTATCGCTTCTCGGCCTTTTGGCTAAGATCAAGTGTAGTATCTGTTCTTATCAGTTTAATATCTGATACGTCCCCTATCAGGGGACTATATATTAAACGGATTTTTGGCACAGGGAGTCGGAGAAGGAGCTTGCTCCGTCCGCTTCAAGCATCGACCCGTTATTGCAGTGCGTTCGGGAACGGTGCGCCTCTCCAAGTTTTGTGCAAAAAAAGGTTGTGTTTTGTTGTCCTTTACTAGGTGGGTGGGTTGCCCTGTTCTTCCCCCTTTTTGTTTGTTTGTTTGTTTGTTTGTTTATTTTGTATGTATGTAAATTGTGTTGTAAATAGGGTGAATATGTGCCCTTGTTGTAAGTGTGCTTGCCTCTGTTTTTTAGCAAAATGATGTAGTTTTCTGTGCGGGACGTAACTGTTTGTTGTCATTGCGCTGTCTCGCTTTTCCCACCTTCCCTCTCGGATTGTCTGTCCGGCCGGCTGGCGGCAGTGGCAACCACGGGTCATGGGGAGTGGCTGGGAAGGGGGCCGGAGGCGCCTGGTGCGCTGAAAGGTCACATTTCGCTCGGGTTTCTCTTCAGCACGCACAAATCTTTCGCCTTTTACTAAAGATTTCCGTGGAGAGGAACGCACCTGAGTTTGTGCTATTTTTGGATGCTCCGTCCACAGGGCGGGGCAACTTCGAACGGTTTAAGGACAGACGGCAATGTGCGACAGGTATGCGGGTTGCTTGCGAGTCGCCGACTTGCTCGTTTCTGGCTTATCGCCTGCTTGCCGCGTGCGATCGATGCCCCGCTCGCTAAATAGCTTTGGTCGCTGCCTAGAGAGCAGCTATTCGGTAAGTGACTCGGTAGTAAGTACGTAACAGCGTACTCGGTATGTGTCGAGTGTTTTTGGCGGCTGTGCCTGCCAGTGGAGGACAGTGGATCTTGGTGGGAGGAGCCAGCTGAGTCCGGTCGTTACGGTAGCTCGCCGACCGGCCAGTCAGTGCGTGCGCAGGGTTCTTGGGAAGGCGGGGAGGGGGGCCGGCCCCTGGGCCAGGTGGCGTCTTCCCCCGAGCGCGGTCCGGGGCCACCGGGAGGGCGCCGTCGGCAGGGGCCAGTGTGCGGTTATCGCTTCTCGGCCTTTTGGCTAAGATCAAGTGTAGTATCTGTTCTTATCAGTTTAATATCTGATACGTCCCCTATCAGGGGACTATATATTAAACGGATTTTTGGCACAGGGAGTCGGAGAAGGAGCTTGCTCCGTCCGCTTCAAGCATCGACCCGTTATTGCAGTGCGTTCGGGAACGGTGCGCCTCTCCAAGTTTTGTGCAAAAAAAGGTTGTGTTTTGTTGTCCTTTACTAGGTGGGTGGGTTGCCCTGTTCTTCCCCCTTTTTGTTTGTTTGTTTGTTTGTTTGTTTATTTTGTATGTATGTAAATTGTGTTGTAAATAGGGTGAATATGTGCCCTTGTTGTAAGTGTGCTTGCCTCTGTTTTTTAGCAAAATGATGTAGTTTTCTGTGCGGGACGTAACTGTTTGTTGTCATTGCGCTGTCTCGCTTTTCCCACCTTCCCTCTCGGATTGTCTGTCCGGCCGGCTGGCGGCAGTGGCAACCACGGGTCATGGGGAGTGGCTGGGAAGGGGGCCGGAGGCGCCTGGTGCGCTGAAAGGTCACATTTCGCTCGGGTTTCTCTTCAGCACGCACAAATCTTTCGCCTTTTACTAAAGATTTCCGTGGAGAGGAACGCACCTGAGTTTGTGCTATTTTTGGATGCTCCGTCCACAGGGCGGGGCAACTTCGAACGGTTTAAGGACAGACGGCAATGTGCGACAGGTATGCGGGTTGCTTGCGAGTCGCCGACTTGCTCGTTTCTGGCTTATCGCCTGCTTGCCGCGTGCGATCGATGCCCCGCTCGCTAAATAGCTTTGGTCGCTGCCTAGAGAGCAGCTATTCGGTAAGTGACTCGGTAGTAAGTACGTAACAGCGTACTCGGTATGTGTCGAGTGTTTTTGGCGGCTGTGCCTGCCAGTGGAGGACAGTGGATCTTGGTGGGAGGAGCCAGCTGAGTCCGGTCGTTACGGTAGCTCGCCGACCGGCCAGTCAGTGCGTGCGCAGGGTTCTTGGGAAGGCGGGGAGGGGGGCCGGCCCCTGGGCCAGGTGGCGTCTTCCCCCGAGCGCGGTCCGGGGCCACCGGGAGGGCGCCGTCGGCAGGGGCCAGTGTGCGGTTATCGCTTCTCGGCCTTTTGGCTAAGATCAAGTGTAGTATCTGTTCTTATCAGTTTAATATCTGATACGTCCCCTATCAGGGGACTATATATTAAACGGATTTTTGGCACAGGGAGTCGGAGAAGGAGCTTGCTCCGTCCGCTTCAAGCATCGACCCGTTATTGCAGTGCGTTCGGGAACGGTGCGCCTCTCCAAGTTTTGTGCAAAAAAAGGTTGTGTTTTGTTGTCCTTTACTAGGTGGGTGGGTTGCCCTGTTCTTCCCCCTTTTTGTTTGTTTGTTTGTTTGTTTGTTTATTTTGTATGTATGTAAATTGTGTTGTAAATAGGGTGAATATGTGCCCTTGTTGTAAGTGTGCTTGCCTCTGTTTTTTAGCAAAATGATGTAGTTTTCTGTGCGGGACGTAACTGTTTGTTGTCATTGCGCTGTCTCGCTTTTCCCACCTTCCCTCTCGGATTGTCTGTCCGGCCGGCTGGCGGCAGTGGCAACCACGGGTCATGGGGAGTGGCTGGGAAGGGGGCCGGAGGCGCCTGGTGCGCTGAAAGGTCACATTTCGCTCGGGTTTCTCTTCAGCACGCACAAATCTTTCGCCTTTTACTAAAGATTTCCGTGGAGAGGAACGCACCTGAGTTTGTGCTATTTTTGGATGCTCCGTCCACAGGGCGGGGCAACTTCGAACGGTTTAAGGACAGACGGCAATGTGCGACAGGTATGCGGGTTGCTTGCGAGTCGCCGACTTGCTCGTTTCTGGCTTATCGCCTGCTTGCCGCGTGCGATCGATGCCCCGCTCGCTAAATAGCTTTGGTCGCTGCCTAGAGAGCAGCTATTCGGTAAGTGACTCGGTAGTAAGTACGTAACAGCGTACTCGGTATGTGTCGAGTGTTTTTGGCGGCTGTGCCTGCCAGTGGAGGACAGTGGATCTTGGTGGGAGGAGCCAGCTGAGTCCGGTCGTTACGGTAGCTCGCCGACCGGCCAGTCAGTGCGTGCGCAGGGTTCTTGGGAAGGCGGGGAGGGGGGCCGGCCCCTGGGCCAGGTGGCGTCTTCCCCCGAGCGCGGTCCGGGGCCACCGGGAGGGCGCCGTCGGCAGGGGCCAGTGTGCGGTTATCGCTTCTCGGCCTTTTGGCTAAGATCAAGTGTAGTATCTGTTCTTATCAGTTTAATATCTGATACGTCCCCTATCAGGGGACTATATATTAAACGGATTTTTGGCACAGGGAGTCGGAGAAGGAGCTTGCTCCGTCCGCTTCAAGCATCGACCCGTTATTGCAGTGTGTTCGGGAACGGTGCGCCTCTCCAAGTTTTGTGCAAAAAAAGGTTGTGTTTTGTTGTCCTTTACTAGGTGGGTGGGTTGCCCTGTTCTTCCCCCTTTTTGTTTGTTTGTTTGTTTGTTTGTTTATTTTGTATGTATGTAAATTGTGTTGTAAATAGGGTGAATATGTGCCCTTGTTGTAAGTGTGCTTGCCTCTGTTTTTTAGCAAAATGATGTAGTTTTCTGTGCGGGACGTAACTGTTTGTTGTCATTGCGCTGTCTCGCTTTTCCCACCTTCCCTCTCGGATTGTCTGTCCGGCCGGCTGGCGGCAGTGGCAACCACGGGTCATGGGGAGTGGCTGGGAAGGGGGCCGGAGGCGCCTGGTGCGCTGAAAGGTCACATTTCGCTCGGGTTTCTCTTCAGCACGCACAAATCTTTCGCCTTTTACTAAAGATTTCCGTGGAGAGGAACGCACCTGAGTTTGTGCTATTTTTGGATGCTCCGTCCACAGGGCGGGGCAACTTCGAACGGTTTAAGGACAGACGGCAATGTGCGACAGGTATGCGGGTTGCTTGCGAGTCGCCGACTTGCTCGTTTCTGGCTTATCGCCTGCTTGCCGCGTGCGATCGATGCCCCGCTCGCTAAATAGCTTTGGTCGCTGCCTAGAGAGCAGCTATTCGGTAAGTGACTCGGTAGTAAGTACGTAACAGCGTACTCGGTATGTGTCGAGTGTTTTTGGCGGCTGTGCCTGCCAGTGGAGGACAGTGGATCTTGGTGGGAGGAGCCAGCTGAGTCCGGTCGTTACGGTAGCTCGCCGACCGGCCAGTCAGTGCGTGCGCAGGGTTCTTGGGAAGGCGGGGAGGGGGGCCGGCCCCTGGGCCAGGTGGCGTCTTCCCCCGAGCGCGGTCCGGGGCCACCGGGAGGGCGCCGTCGGCAGGGGCCAGTGTGCGGTTATCGCTTCTCGGCCTTTTGGCTAAGATCAAGTGTAGTATCTGTTCTTATCAGACGGAAACGAGGGTCGCGATCCAGAGGCTTTTTTCGTGCGGGACCATGGATGCTCCAGGACCGGAGATGCCAGGAGGAACACTGAGGAGGAGGAATACAATTCGGCTGCAGGTTGCGACGGAGGAGAGACGGAAGGTGGACTTGCAGTATGTTGTAGTAAGGCTCTTTAAAGATTTTTTTGAGGTTGGAGTGGAGCAGATGTACTGTGTGCAGGATTACCCGAGCAGAGGCCTGTTTGATGTAACTTTGGAGAGTGAGGGCCTGTGTTTGGAGGTTTTTGAGGCCTACAAAGAACGGAAGGAGGCAGAGGTTTTAAAGGGAATTAATATGGAGCCGCTGTTTTCAAGAGATGTGAAGCTGGTTACCCTGCTGACGTACAACCCGTTTGTGACGGCGAGGGAGGTGGAGGTTTTTTTGGGAAGGTATTGCACCGTGTTGAGGACGGAAGTGAGGATGCGGAATCGTTTTGGGGTGTGGAACGGGAAGAGGCAGGTCCTGGTGAGGCTCAGGCCAGAAGAGAACGCGGTGGGCGGTGTGAGGCATCTGCCTGCAGTATTTTCCATCGGGCCGGATAAAGGTTTTCTTACCTATTCCGGCCTACCTACATACTGCAGGAGGTGCCTCAAGTATGGCCACATGGGAAAAGACTGCAGTTCGTTTGTGTGTTTGGCATGTGGGGAGGAAGGCCATGCGGCACGCGAGTGCCCGGCAGGAAGGAAGTGCCATCTGTGCGGGAGTGGGGAACACCTGATCCGGGACTGCCCGGCCCGGAGGCGCACCTACGCCGAGGCAGCAGGAGGACAGCCGGCTCCCCCTGGTGGTGGGGAGGAGGAAGCGCAGGGGGAGGGGCAGCAGAGCCAGGCAGAGGAGCAGGGACGTGAGCAGGGCAGTGCTGCTCCTGCTGAGGCAGCGCCCCCTGGAGGAGTGGAGGAGGGAGTGCCGAGACGGGGAAGCAAGCCAGCGGCGGAGGTAGCTCCTGTGGCGGAGAAGGCGGTTGAGGAGGTGGTGGAGGAGTCGGAGCTGGAGGCTTCAGCTTCCTCAGCGCCGGCATCGGGAGAAGTGCCCCCCACCCCACGTCCTCGGGCCAGGAGGGGAGAGGGGAAGGCAGGCAGAGCAGTGCCGGCCCTGGGTGGAGCAGAGGTGGTGGGCCAAGTGGAGGCAGCGGGGAAGGCACCCCCAGAGAGAGCCTTTGGGGCAGTGTGCGCAGGGGCAGCTGGGGCTGAGGAAGGAGGCCTGGAGGGGGGGGTGAAGCGCAGCCGCACCCCCACTTGGGCGGAAGCCATTGAGGAGCTGGCGGTGGAGAGCACAAGCGGGGAGAGCGGATCCCCGGGGGAGAAGGAGAAGAAGAAGAAGAAGAAGAAGAAGGTTAGGCTCGGCGTGGTCAGGGGGGGATTACACCTGGACTCTGGGGACTCCACGGATGTGTCGAGCGGTGAGAGCCTGGTGTGGGACATGGCTTCCCCCCTGTCCGAGTGTGGGTACGACGAGGGGCCGGTCCAGCAGAGGCCCCCGAATGAGGTACCGTTCCTGGATTGTGAGGAGGAAGGGGGAGGGAGGGGGGGGGGTTTTGGCCTGTGATGGCGGGGGGGCTTGTGTTTTGTTTTTTTTTCGTTGGAATGGAAGGGTTTTCTTTTTGGAGTGTGGGAGTGTGGGGATATAAGGGTTTTGAAGGGTTTTGTTTGTGGGTTTGTTTGTGCTGCCATTGTTAGTGTATGGCTGTTTTTGTTTGGTTTGAAATGTGTTTGTACAGTGGGAATGTGTTGGGACTTTGGGACTTCAGGGGAGGGAGGGGTTTTGAGTTTACTTTTGTCAAGAGGATGTGTTTTGGTTTTTGTTGTTCAGTATTTGTAAGGTAAGGCGATGTAGGAGTGGAGGGATAAAATGTTTTTTGGAAAGTTTTTGTTTGTTGGTGCCGCTTTTGTGTTGTATGGTTGTTTCTGTTCTGTTTTTGTTTGGTTTGAAATGTGTTTGTACAGTGGGAATGTGTTGGGACTTTGGGACTTCAGGGGGGGGGTTTGGTTTTACTTTTGTCAAGAGGATGTGTTTTGGTTTTTGTTGTTCAGTATTTGTAAGGTAAGGCGATGTAGGAGTGGAGGGATAAAATGTTTGTTGAAAGGTTTTGTTTGTTGGTGCTGCTTTTGTGTTGTATGGTTGTTTTCTGTTCTGTTTTTGTTTGGTTTGAAATGTGTTTGTACAGTGGGAATGTGTTGGGACTTCCGGGGAGGGTGGGGTTTTGAGTTTACATTTGTGAAGAGGATGTGGTTTGGATTTTGTTTGGTTATTGTTTGTATGTAAATGAAATGAGTTTGGTGCGGACCAATAAAATAATTTAAATATAAAAAAAAAAAAAAAAATCTGTTCTTATCAGTTTAATATCTGATACGTCCCCTATCAGGGGACTATATATTAAACGGATTTTTGGCACAGGGAGTCGGAGAAGGAGCTTGCTCCGTCCGCTTCAAGCATCGACCCGTTATTGCAGTGCGTTCGGGAACGGTGCGCCTCTCCAAGTTTTGTGCAAAAAAAGGTTGTGTTTTGTTGTCCTTTACTAGGTGGGTGGGTTGCCCTGTTCTTCCCCCTTTTTGTTTGTTTGTTTGTTTGTTTGTTTATTTTGTATGTATGTAAATTGTGTTGTAAATAGGGTGAATATGTGCCCTTGTTGTAAGTGTGCTTGCCTCTGTTTTTTAGCAAAATGATGTAGTTTTCTGTGCGGGACGTAACTGTTTGTTGTCATTGCGCTGTCTCGCTTTTCCCACCTTCCCTCTCGGATTGTCTGTCCGGCCGGCTGGCGGCAGTGGCAACCACGGGTCATGGGGAGTGGCTGGGAAGGGGGCCGGAGGCGCCTGGTGCGCTGAAAGGTCACATTTCGCTCGGGTTTCTCTTCAGCACGCACAAATCTTTCGCCTTTTACTAAAGATTTCCGTGGAGAGGAACGCACCTGAGTTTGTGCTATTTTTGGATGCTCCGTCCACAGGGCGGGGCAACTTCGAACGGTTTAAGGACAGACGGCAATGTGCGACAGGTATGCGGGTTGCTTGCGAGTCGCCGACTTGCTCGTTTCTGGCTTATCGCCTGCTTGCCGCGTGCGATCGATGCCCCGCTCGCTAAATAGCTTTGGTCGCTGCCTAGAGAGCAGCTATTCGGTAAGTGACTCGGTAGTAAGTACGTAACAGCGTACTCGGTATGTGTCGAGTGTTTTTGGCGGCTGTGCCTGCCAGTGGAGGACAGTGGATCTTGGTGGGAGGAGCCAGCTGAGTCCGGTCGTTACGGTAGCTCGCCGACCGGCCAGTCAGTGCGTGCGCAGGGTTCTTGGGAAGGCGGGGAGGGGGGCCGGCCCCTGGGCCAGGTGGCGTCTTCCCCCGAGCGCGGTCCGGGGCCACCGGGAGGGCGCCGTCGGCAGGGGCCAGTGTGCGGTTATCGCTTCTCGGCCTTTTGGCTAAGATCAAGTGTAGTATCTGTTCTTATCAGTTTAATATCTGATACGTCCCCTATCAGGGGACTATATATTAAACGGATTTTTGGCACAGGGAGTCGGAGAAGGAGCTTGCTCCGTCCGCTTCAAGCATCGACCCGTTATTGCAGTGCGTTCGGGAACGGTGCGCCTCTCCAAGTTTTGTGCAAAAAAAGGTTGTGTTTTGTTGTCCTTTACTAGGTGGGTGGGTTGCCCTGTTCTTCCCCCTTTTTGTTTGTTTGTTTGTTTGTTTGTTTATTTTGTATGTATGTAAATTGTGTTGTAAATAGGGTGAATATGTGCCCTTGTTGTAAGTGTGCTTGCCTCTGTTTTTTAGCAAAATGATGTAGTTTTCTGTGCGGGACGTAACTGTTTGTTGTCATTGCGCTGTCTCGCTTTTCCCACCTTCCCTCTCGGATTGTCTGTCCGGCCGGCTGGCGGCAGTGGCAACCACGGGTCATGGGGAGTGGCTGGGAAGGGGGCCGGAGGCGCCTGGTGCGCTGAAAGGTCACATTTCGCTCGGGTTTCTCTTCAGCACGCACAAATCTTTCGCCTTTTACTAAAGATTTCCGTGGAGAGGAACGCACCTGAGTTTGTGCTATTTTTGGATGCTCCGTCCACAGGGCGGGGCAACTTCGAACGGTTTAAGGACAGACGGCAATGTGCGACAGGTATGCGGGTTGCTTGCGAGTCGCCGACTTGCTCGTTTCTGGCTTATCGCCTGCTTGCCGCGTGCGATCGATGCCCCGCTCGCTAAATAGCTTTGGTCGCTGCCTAGAGAGCAGCTATTCGGTAAGTGACTCGGTAGTAAGTACGTAACAGCGTACTCGGTATGTGTCGAGTGTTTTTGGCGGCTGTGCCTGCCAGTGGAGGACAGTGGATCTTGGTGGGAGGAGCCAGCTGAGTCCGGTCGTTACGGTAGCTCGCCGACCGGCCAGTCAGTGCGTGCGCAGGGTTCTTGGGAAGGCGGGGAGGGGGGCCGGCCCCTGGGCCAGGTGGCGTCTTCCCCCGAGCGCGGTCCGGGGCCACCGGGAGGGCGCCGTCGGCAGGGGCCAGTGTGCGGTTATCGCTTCTCGGCCTTTTGGCTAAGATCAAGTGTAGTATCTGTTCTTATCAGTTTAATATCTGATACGTCCCCTATCAGGGGACTATATATTAAACGGATTTTTGGCACAGGGAGTCGGAGAAGGAGCTTGCTCCGTCCGCTTCAAGCATCGACCCGTTATTGCAGTGCGTTCGGGAACGGTGCGCCTCTCCAAGTTTTGTGCAAAAAAAGGTTGTGTTTTGTTGTCCTTTACTAGGTGGGTGGGTTGCCCTGTTCTTCCCCCTTTTTGTTTGTTTGTTTGTTTGTTTGTTTATTTTGTATGTATGTAAATTGTGTTGTAAATAGGGTGAATATGTGCCCTTGTTGTAAGTGTGCTTGCCTCTGTTTTTTAGCAAAATGATGTAGTTTTCTGTGCGGGACGTAACTGTTTGTTGTCATTGCGCTGTCTCGCTTTTCCCACCTTCCCTCTCGGATTGTCTGTCCGGCCGGCTGGCGGCAGTGGCAACCACGGGTCATGGGGAGTGGCTGGGAAGGGGGCCGGAGGCGCCTGGTGCGCTGAAAGGTCACATTTCGCTCGGGTTTCTCTTCAGCACGCACAAATCTTTCGCCTTTTACTAAAGATTTCCGTGGAGAGGAACGCACCTGAGTTTGTGCTATTTTTGGATGCTCCGTCCACAGGGCGGGGCAACTTCGAACGGTTTAAGGACAGACGGCAATGTGCGACAGGTATGCGGGTTGCTTGCGAGTCGCCGACTTGCTCGTTTCTGGCTTATCGCCTGCTTGCCGCGTGCGATCGATGCCCCGCTCGCTAAATAGCTTTGGTCGCTGCCTAGAGAGCAGCTATTCGGTAAGTGACTCGGTAGTAAGTACGTAACAGCGTACTCGGTATGTGTCGAGTGTTTTTGGCGGCTGTGCCTGCCAGTGGAGGACAGTGGATCTTGGTGGGAGGAGCCAGCTGAGTCCGGTCGTTACGGTAGCTCGCCGACCGGCCAGTCAGTGCGTGCGCAGGGTTCTTGGGAAGGCGGGGAGGGGGGCCGGCCCCTGGGCCAGGTGGCGTCTGCCCCGAGCGCGGTCCGGGGCCACCGGGAGGGCGCCGTCGGCAGGGGCCAGTTTGCGGTTATCGCTTCTCGGCCTTTTGGCTAAGATCAAGTGTAGTATCTGTTCTTATCAAACGGAGACAACTTTCGCGATTCAGTGATTGTGCGTGTGGGACCATGGATGCTCCAGGACCGGAGATGGCAGGAGGAACCCTAAGGAGGAGGAATACAATTCGGCTGCAGGTTGCAATGGAGGAGAGACGGAAGGTGGATCTGCAGTTCGTTGTAGTAAGGCTTTTTAAAGATTTTTTCAATGTGGGAGTGGAGCGCATGTATTGTGTGCAGGACTACCCGAGTAGGGGGTTGTTTGATGTGACGCTGGACAGTGAGGGCCTGTGTCTTGAAGTTTTTGAGGCCTACAAGGAGAGGAAGGAGGCTGAAGTACTAAAGGGGATTAGCATGGAGCCCCTTTTTTCAAGTGACGTGAAGCTGGTTACCCTGCTTACTTATAACCCGTTTGTGACGGCGAGGGAGGTGGAGGTGTTTTTGGGAAGATATTGCACCGTGTTGAGGCCGGAGGTGAGGATGCGGAATCGGTTTGGGGTGTGGAACGGGAAGAGGCAGGTCCTGGTGAGGCTCAGGCCAGAAGAGAAAGCGGTGGGCGGTGTGAGGCATCTGCCTGCAGTATTTTCCATCGGGCCGGATAAAGGTTTTCTAACCTATTCCGGCCTACCTACATACTGCAGGAGGTGCCTCAAGTATGGACACATGGCAAAAGACTGCAGTTTCTTCGTGTGTTTGGCATGTGGGGAGGAAGGCCATGCGGCACGCGAGTGCCCGGCAGGAAGGAAGTGCCATCTGTGCGGGAGTGGGGAACACCTGATCCGGGACTGCCCGGCCCGGAGGCGCTCCTACGCCGAGGCAGCAGGAGGACAGCCGGCTCCCCCTGGTGGTGGGGAGGAGGAAGCGCAGGGGGAGGGGCAGCAGAGCCAGGCAGAGGAGCGGGGACGTGAGCAGGGCAGTGCTGCTTCGGCCGATGCAGCGCCTCCTGGAGGAGAGGAGGAGGAGACGCAGGCACCTGGAAGCGAGCCAGCTGGGGAACAACAGTCGGCGGAGGCGGCGCAGGGCTCAGGGGCAGCTCCTGCAGCAGAGGTGGTGGAGGAGTCGGAGCTAGAGGCCTCAGCTTCGTCGGTGCCTTCATCTGGGGAGGTGCCCCCCACCCCGCACCCTCAGGGCAGGAGGGGAGAGGCGAAGGCAGGCAGGGCAGTGCCAGCCTCTGGTGGAGCAGAGGTGGGGCGGAAGGCAGAGGCGGCAGAAGAGGCGCCCCCAGAGGGAGCTTCTGCGGCGGTGCGCGCGGGGGCAGCTGGCGGTGAGGAAGGAGGCCTGGAGGGGGGGGTGAAGCGTAGCCGCACCCCCACTTGGGCGGAGGCGACGGAGGAGCTGGCAGTAGCGAGCACCAGCGGGGAGAGCGGGTCTCCAGGGCTGGGGGAAAAGAAAAAGAAGAAGAAGAAGAAGGTCAGGCTGGGCGTGGCCAGGGGGGACTTTCACTCGGACTCTGAGGACTCCCTAGGCAGGTCGAGCGGTGAGAGCCGGGTGAGGGACATGGCTTCCCCACTGTCCGAGTGTGGGTATGACGGGGGGATGGTCCAACTGAGGCCCCCGAATGAGGTACCCTTTTTGGAGTATGAGGAGGAAGGGGGAGGGAGGTTTGGGGGGTTCAGCCTGTGATGGTGGGGCTTTAGTTTCTGTTTTGTTTGTGTCATGGCACAATATCTCAGAATAATGACGTGTAATGTGAGGGGGTTGTTAAGTGGGGAAAAGAGGAGGGGAGTTTTTCATTTTTTGTCTGCGCAGAGTTTTACGTTTTGTTTTTTGCAGGAGGTGCATCTGAGGTCCAGTGAGGACTCTCGGAAATTTACTTTGGAATGGAAGAAGGGGTTTTCTTTTTGGAGTGTGGGTGGGGCCCATTCCTCGGGGGTGGGAATTTTGGTTAGAGGGAGGGAAATAAAAATTGTGAATGTGTTCTCGTGGGTGCAGGGGCGGGTTCTTGTGGTGGATGGGGATTGGAGGGGCATAAAGTTGAGGATGGTAAGCGTTTATGCGCCAGCCATGATACAAAGGAGAAAGGAGTTTTTTGTATCTTTGGAGCAGGTATGTGCCACAAGTAGGTTTGTAGTGATGGGGGGGGACTTTAATGTCTCCCTTGAATCACCTGATTGGTCGGTGGCACACCTGAAAGGTGTGTTAGGGAGGTTCTCCCTGAAAGATGGGTTTAGGGAGGTGTGGCCAAAGGACCCAGGGCTTACCTGGGGGAACAGCAGGGGGGCCAAGTCCCGTCTCGATTTTGTTTTTGTTCCGGGGGGGCAGAGGGTGAAGGCGGCCGAGGTGATCCCCCTTTATTTTTCGGACCACAGTGGGGTGGTGGTGACAGTGGGGTGGGATGCGCCAGCCTTTGGGAGAGGGTGCTGGCGCATGAATACTCAGGTTTTAGAGGAGGAGGCCTTTTGCGTGCGCTTCAGGGAAGCGTACGCAGGGTGGGCAAAGCTGAAGCCTTTTTTTAGCTCGGCGGTGGAATGGTGGGAGGTGACGAAGGCCCGAATCAAGGCCTTTGTCATCACGTACTGCCGGGGGAAAAAAAGGAGGGAGCAGAGGTACTCCCTTAGGCTGCAGAGAGAGCTGGAGGGGCTCTACGTGGGATGGAACAACGGGGGGGAGTTTGACGAGGGGAGGTGGGAGGCCTTAAAGGCAGAGCTTAAGAGCATGCATGAGGACAAGGCACGCTCCCTGGCTTTTAGGAGCCAAGGAGAGAAATACGAGGAGGATGAGACCTGTTCCTCGTATTTCTTCCAGAGGGTGAGGGCGGTGAGGGCAAAGAGGGTGATGGAAGGGCTGAGGGGGGAGGACGGGAGGGTGCATAGAGGAACGCAGGAGATGCTAAAGGTGGCCTCCTGCTACTACTCGCTCCTCTTCGGGGAAAGGGAGGTGGACAGGAGTGCCTCCGAGCGTTTTCTGGGCTTGGTGGAGGAGAGGGTGCCGGAGGGAGTGAGGGCAGTACTGGAGATGCCTTTCAGCTCGGAGGAGCTGAAAAAGGCACTCTCCGGGATGAAGGGAGGGAAGGTCCCGGGGAAGGATGGGCTTCCCAAGGAATTTTATTTTAAATTCTGGGAGCTGGTGGGCCGGGATTTTTTAGAGGTCGTTCGGGAGATCCACGAGAGGGGGGAGCTCGCCCCTTCGATGAAGGAGGGAGTGGTGGCCTTGCTCTATAAGAAGGGCGATGAGCTTGATTTGAACAACTGGCGCCCGATAACACTTCTGGGCGTCGACTATAAGCTCATCGCCCGGGCACTGGCGGGCAGGCTGAGGTTGGCCATGCCATTCCTGGTGGGGGAGGATCAGACCTGTGGGGTGGAGGGCAGGTCCGTAGCATGGAACCTCCAGCTCACGAGGGACGTTTTTTGTTGGGTGGAGGAGAGGAACCTACCGTTGATTTTTGTTTCTCTAGACATGGAGAAGGCTTTCGACAGGGTCAGCCATGGGTTTTTGTTTGGGGTTTTGGCGCGCTTGGGCTTTGGGGTGGGGTTTTTGAGGTGGCTGCAGCTCCTGTATAAAGGGGTAGGGAGTAGGGTAGGGGTCAACGGGTTTTTGGGGGAGATGGTGGGGCAGAAGGGGGGGGTAAGGCAGGGTTGCCCTTTGTCACCGCTCCTCTTCGTGCTTTACATAGAGCCGATGGCCGAGGCAGTGCGGAGGGACGGAGGGATAAGAGGGGTCCCAATGCCAGGAGCAGGGGGGGAGAGCGTGAAGGCAGGGCTGTACGCAGACGATGTCTGTCTGTTTTTGGAGGGGGACGGGAGTGTGCGGAGGGCAATGGAGGTGGTGGGGGACTTTGCCAGGGGGGCGGGGGCTTCTGTTAACCTGGCAAAGTCCACCATGAAGTATTTAGGGGCGTGGAAGGGTAGAAGGGATGGACAGTGTGGGCTGCAGGTAAGTATAGGGCCAGTGAGGGTCCTGGGGGTAGAGTTTGGAGAGGGAGACAGGCGGGACGCAGTGAGGAACTGGGAGAAGAGGGTGGCGGGTGTGAAGACCAAGTTAGGCCTCTGGTCAACACGCCGGCTCACACTGTCCGGGAGGGTGGTAGCGGTAAAGGCCGACATTTTTCCGTTTTTAGTTTATTTGTCGTATGTTTTTCCTTTGCCCGTGCGGCTTAAGAGGGAGCTGGTGCGGGCGGTGTTCAAGTTTTTGTGGGGGGGGGGTTACGAGTATATAAGGAGAGAGGTAATGTATATGGCGGTGGAGGAGGGAGGGAGGGATGTGTTACATGTTCCGCTTAAGTTAGATGTGTTGTTTTTTTGTAATTTGTGTGTTTCCTTGGTTTCCCCGGTTTGTCATAAGTTTCAGTATTTTGTTCGTTTTTGGTTTTCGTCCTGTGTGCGGTTTTTGGTGGGGTGGGACAACAGGGTGCCGAGGGGGCAGGTGGCCCCTGCGCATTATGTGCAGGTGGGGCGCTGGGCCAAGAGGCACAAGGAGTGTGCAGACAAGGGGCTGGTGCTGCAGCACAGGGCCCTGTACAAGGCCTTAAAGGCTCGGCTGAGGCCTGTGGGGGGGACAGGAGTGCCGGTGGGGCGGGAGGTCTGGGCGGCGATCCAGCCAAAGGGCCTGGAGAACCGCCTAAGGGACCTGAACTGGCTGGTGGCCTACGGGAGGCTGCCAGTGAGGGACGTCCTGTACCGGCACGGGCTGACTCAGAACAGGTTCTGTCCCAGGGAGGGCTGTGGGAGGGAGGAAGAGACCGTGGCCCATGTCTTCTGGGGCTGCCCCTTTGCCCAGGAGGTGTGGCAGCTGATGGGGAGGAGGTACAGGAGGGTAAGGGGGGTGACACGGGAGGGAGTGTTTTTTGGAGAGGGGTTGGGGAGGGAGAAGGGGAGGGCCAGGTTTCAGACGCTGCTGCTGCTGAGCCTGGCGAAGCAGAAGCTGTGGGGGGCGCGGGGGGAGAGGGGGGCGGTGAAGACGGGGTGGACAGGGAGGGGGGTGGTGCGGATGGTGGAGGCGGAGGTGGAGCGGCGCTTCGGATGGGAGGTGCTGAGCTGGGGATTCCACGCTGCATGGGAGCGATGGAAGGGGGTGATATAAGGGTTTTTGAGGGGTTTGGTTGTGGTTCTGCTTTTGTTTCTGTTCTTGGTTGTGTTGCTGGTTTCTGTTCTGTTTTTGTTTGTATTGAAATGTGTTTGTACAGTGGGAATGTGTTGGGACTTTAGGGGAGGGGGGGGTTTTGAGTTTACTTTTGTCAAGACGATGTGATTTGGGTTTTGTTGTTCAGTGTTGTAAGGGAATGTGATGTGTAATGTGTTTGGTGCGGACCAATAAATTAATTTAAATACAAAAAAATCTGTTCTTATCAGTTTAATATCTGATACGTCCCCTATCAGGGGACTATATATTAAACGGATTTTTGGCACAGGGAGTCGGAGAAGGAGCTTGCTCCGTCCGCTTCAAGCATCGACCCGTTATTGCAGTGCGTTCGGGAACGGTGCGCCTCTCCAAGTTTTGTGCAAAAAAAGGTTGTGTTTTGTTGTCCTTTACTAGGTGGGTGGGTTGCCCTGTTCTTCCCCCTTTTTGTTTGTTTGTTTGTTTGTTTGTTTATTTTGTATGTATGTAAATTGTGTTGTAAATAGGGTGAATATGTGCCCTTGTTGTAAGTGTGCTTGCCTCTGTTTTTTAGCAAAATGATGTAGTTTTCTGTGCGGGACGTAACTGTTTGTTGTCATTGCGCTGTCTCGCTTTTCCCACCTTCCCTCTCGGATTGTCTGTCCGGCCGGCTGGCGGCAGTGGCAACCACGGGTCATGGGGAGTGGCTGGGAAGGGGGCCGGAGGCGCCTGGTGCGCTGAAAGGTCACATTTCGCTCGGGTTTCTCTTCAGCACGCACAAATCTTTCGCCTTTTACTAAAGATTTCCGTGGAGAGGAACGCACCTGAGTTTGTGCTATTTTTGGATGCTCCGTCCACAGGGCGGGGCAACTTCGAACGGTTTAAGGACAGACGGCAATGTGCGACAGGTATGCGGGTTGCTTGCGAGTCGCCGACTTGCTCGTTTCTGGCTTATCGCCTGCTTGCCGCGTGCGATCGATGCCCCGCTCGCTAAATAGCTTTGGTCGCTGCCTAGAGAGCAGCTATTCGGTAAGTGACTCGGTAGTAAGTACGTAACAGCGTACTCGGTATGTGTCGAGTGTTTTTGGCGGCTGTGCCTGCCAGTGGAGGACAGTGGATCTTGGTGGGAGGAGCCAGCTGAGTCCGGTCGTTACGGTAGCTCGCCGACCGGCCAGTCAGTGCGTGCGCAGGGTTCTTGGGAAGGCGGGGAGGGGGGCCGGCCCCTGGGCCAGGTGGCGTCTTCCCCCGAGCGCGGTCCGGGGCCACCGGGAGGGCGCCGTCGGCAGGGGCCAGTGTGCGGTTATCGCTTCTCGGCCTTTTGGCTAAGATCAAGTGTAGTATCTGTTCTTATCAGTTTAATATCTGATACGTCCCCTATCAGGGGACTATATATTAAACGGATTTTTGGCACAGGGAGTCGGAGAAGGAGCTTGCTCCGTCCGCTTCAAGCATCGACCCGTTATTGCAGTGCGTTCGGGAACGGTGCGCCTCTCCAAGTTTTGTGCAAAAAAAGGTTGTGTTTTGTTGTCCTTTACTAGGTGGGTGGGTTGCCCTGTTCTTCCCCCTTTTTGTTTGTTTGTTTGTTTGTTTGTTTATTTTGTATGTATGTAAATTGTGTTGTAAATAGGGTGAATATGTGCCCTTGTTGTAAGTGTGCTTGCCTCTGTTTTTTAGCAAAATGATGTAGTTTTCTGTGCGGGACGTAACTGTTTGTTGTCATTGCGCTGTCTCGCTTTTCCCACCTTCCCTCTCGGATTGTCTGTCCGGCCGGCTGGCGGCAGTGGCAACCACGGGTCATGGGGAGTGGCTGGGAAGGGGGCCGGAGGCGCCTGGTGCGCTGAAAGGTCACATTTCGCTCGGGTTTCTCTTCAGCACGCACAAATCTTTCGCCTTTTACTAAAGATTTCCGTGGAGAGGAACGCACCTGAGTTTGTGCTATTTTTGGATGCTCCGTCCACAGGGCGGGGCAACTTCGAACGGTTTAAGGACAGACGGCAATGTGCGACAGGTATGCGGGTTGCTTGCGAGTCGCCGACTTGCTCGTTTCTGGCTTATCGCCTGCTTGCCGCGTGCGATCGATGCCCCGCTCGCTAAATAGCTTTGGTCGCTGCCTAGAGAGCAGCTATTCGGTAAGTGACTCGGTAGTAAGTACGTAACAGCGTACTCGGTATGTGTCGAGTGTTTTTGGCGGCTGTGCCTGCCAGTGGAGGACAGTGGATCTTGGTGGGAGGAGCCAGCTGAGTCCGGTCGTTACGGTAGCTCGCCGACCGGCCAGTCAGTGCGTGCGCAGGGTTCTTGGGAAGGCGGGGAGGGGGGCCGGCCCCTGGGCCAGGTGGCGTCTTCCCCCGAGCGCGGTCCGGGGCCACCGGGAGGGCGCCGTCGGCAGGGGCCAGTGTGCGGTTATCGCTTCTCGGCCTTTTGGCTAAGATCAAGTGTAGTATCTGTTCTTATCAGTTTAATATCTGATACGTCCCCTATCAGGGGACTATATATTAAACGGATTTTTGGCACAGGGAGTCGGAGAAGGAGCTTGCTCCGTCCGCTTCAAGCATCGACCCGTTATTGCAGTGCGTTCGGGAACGGTGCGCCTCTCCAAGTTTTGTGCAAAAAAAGGTTGTGTTTTGTTGTCCTTTACTAGGTGGGTGGGTTGCCCTGTTCTTCCCCCTTTTTGTTTGTTTGTTTGTTTGTTTGTTTATTTTGTATGTATGTAAATTGTGTTGTAAATAGGGTGAATATGTGCCCTTGTTGTAAGTGTGCTTGCCTCTGTTTTTTAGCAAAATGATGTAGTTTTCTGTGCGGGACGTAACTGTTTGTTGTCATTGCGCTGTCTCGCTTTTCCCACCTTCCCTCTCGGATTGTCTGTCCGGCCGGCTGGCGGCAGTGGCAACCACGGGTCATGGGGAGTGGCTGGGAAGGGGGCCGGAGGCGCCTGGTGCGCTGAAAGGTCACATTTCGCTCGGGTTTCTCTTCAGCACGCACAAATCTTTCGCCTTTTACTAAAGATTTCCGTGGAGAGGAACGCACCTGAGTTTGTGCTATTTTTGGATGCTCCGTCCACAGGGCGGGGCAACTTCGAACGGTTTAAGGACAGACGGCAATGTGCGACAGGTATGCGGGTTGCTTGCGAGTCGCCGACTTGCTCGTTTCTGGCTTATCGCCTGCTTGCCGCGTGCGATCGATGCCCCGCTCGCTAAATAGCTTTGGTCGCTGCCTAGAGAGCAGCTATTCGGTAAGTGACTCGGTAGTAAGTACGTAACAGCGTACTCGGTATGTGTCGAGTGTTTTTGGCGGCTGTGCCTGCCAGTGGAGGACAGTGGATCTTGGTGGGAGGAGCCAGCTGAGTCCGGTCGTTACGGTAGCTCGCCGACCGGCCAGTCAGTGCGTGCGCAGGGTTCTTGGGAAGGCGGGGAGGGGGGCCGGCCCCTGGGCCAGGTGGCGTCTTCCCCCGAGCGCGGTCCGGGGCCACCGGGAGGGCGCCGTCGGCAGGGGCCAGTGTGCGGTTATCGCTTCTCGGCCTTTTGGCTAAGATCAAGTGTAGTATCTGTTCTTATCAGTTTAATATCTGATACGTCCCCTATCAGGGGACTATATATTAAACGGATTTTTGGCACAGGGAGTCGGAGAAGGAGCTTGCTCCGTCCGCTTCAAGCATCGACCCGTTATTGCAGTGCGTTCGGGAACGGTGCGCCTCTCCAAGTTTTGTGCAAAAAAAGGTTGTGTTTTGTTGTCCTTTACTAGGTGGGTGGGTTGCCCTGTTCTTCCCCCTTTTTGTTTGTTTGTTTGTTTGTTTGTTTATTTTGTATGTATGTAAATTGTGTTGTAAATAGGGTGAATATGTGCCCTTGTTGTAAGTGTGCTTGCCTCTGTTTTTTAGCAAAATGATGTAGTTTTCTGTGCGGGACGTAACTGTTTGTTGTCATTGCGCTGTCTCGCTTTTCCCACCTTCCCTCTCGGATTGTCTGTCCGGCCGGCTGGCGGCAGTGGCAACCACGGGTCATGGGGAGTGGCTGGGAAGGGGGCCGGAGGCGCCTGGTGCGCTGAAAGGTCACATTTCGCTCGGGTTTCTCTTCAGCACGCACAAATCTTTCGCCTTTTACTAAAGATTTCCGTGGAGAGGAACGCACCTGAGTTTGTGCTATTTTTGGATGCTCCGTCCACAGGGCGGGGCAACTTCGAACGGTTTAAGGACAGACGGCAATGTGCGACAGGTATGCGGGTTGCTTGCGAGTCGCCGACTTGCTCGTTTCTGGCTTATCGCCTGCTTGCCGCGTGCGATCGATGCCCCGCTCGCTAAATAGCTTTGGTCGCTGCCTAGAGAGCAGCTATTCGGTAAGTGACTCGGTAGTAAGTACGTAACAGCGTACTCGGTATGTGTCGAGTGTTTTTGGCGGCTGTGCCTGCCAGTGGAGGACAGTGGATCTTGGTGGGAGGAGCCAGCTGAGTCCGGTCGTTACGGTAGCTCGCCGACCGGCCAGTCAGTGCGTGCGCAGGGTTCTTGGGAAGGCGGGGAGGGGGGCCGGCCCCTGGGCCAGGTGGCGTCTTCCCCCGAGCGCGGTCCGGGGCCACCGGGAGGGCGCCGTCGGCAGGGGCCAGTGTGCGGTTATCGCTTCTCGGCCTTTTGGCTAAGATCAAGTGTAGTATCTGTTCTTATCAGTTTAATATCTGATACGTCCCCTATCAGGGGACTATATATTAAACGGATTTTTGGCACAGGGAGTCGGAGAAGGAGCTTGCTCCGTCCGCTTCAAGCATCGACCCGTTATTGCAGTGCGTTCGGGAACGGTGCGCCTCTCCAAGTTTTGTGCAAAAAAAGGTTGTGTTTTGTTGTCCTTTACTAGGTGGGTGGGTTGCCCTGTTCTTCCCCCTTTTTGTTTGTTTGTTTGTTTGTTTGTTTATTTTGTATGTATGTAAATTGTGTTGTAAATAGGGTGAATATGTGCCCTTGTTGTAAGTGTGCTTGCCTCTGTTTTTTAGCAAAATGATGTAGTTTTCTGTGCGGGACGTAACTGTTTGTTGTCATTGCGCTGTCTCGCTTTTCCCACCTTCCCTCTCGGATTGTCTGTCCGGCCGGCTGGCGGCAGTGGCAACCACGGGTCATGGGGAGTGGCTGGGAAGGGGGCCGGAGGCGCCTGGTGCGCTGAAAGGTCACATTTCGCTCGGGTTTCTCTTCAGCACGCACAAATCTTTCGCCTTTTACTAAAGATTTCCGTGGAGAGGAACGCACCTGAGTTTGTGCTATTTTTGGATGCTCCGTCCACAGGGCGGGGCAACTTCGAACGGTTTAAGGACAGACGGCAATGTGCGACAGGTATGCGGGTTGCTTGCGAGTCGCCGACTTGCTCGTTTCTGGCTTATCGCCTGCTTGCCGCGTGCGATCGATGCCCCGCTCGCTAAATAGCTTTGGTCGCTGCCTAGAGAGCAGCTATTCGGTAAGTGACTCGGTAGTAAGTACGTAACAGCGTACTCGGTATGTGTCGAGTGTTTTTGGCGGCTGTGCCTGCCAGTGGAGGACAGTGGATCTTGGTGGGAGGAGCCAGCTGAGTCCGGTCGTTACGGTAGCTCGCCGACCGGCCAGTCAGTGCGTGCGCAGGGTTCTTGGGAAGGCGGGGAGGGGGGCCGGCCCCTGGGCCAGGTGGCGTCTTCCCCCGAGCGCGGTCCGGGGCCACCGGGAGGGCGCCGTCGGCAGGGGCCAGTGTGCGGTTATCGCTTCTCGGCCTTTTGGCTAAGATCAAGGGTAAGATCCATGATGGTTCATGGATCCCCTAGGGTCTCTGCCGGAGGTCTGGAGCGTACTCCACCTGCTCTCAAGCCAGGCTTCGGCCTGGTGGTGAGGAGCGATCGGGGGTTTTTAGGTTCCCCCTGATAGACTAGTACCCTTCGGGGTTAGAAATGTACCCTTCGGGGCCTGAATTGAACCCTTCGGGGGCTTGAATTGTACCCTTCGGGGTTATCTGATTGGATTTATTGCTACTGGAAATTGGATTTGGATATGGATTGACTTGGATTTTGATTCGGACAACGGCGTTGTTGTACATATGTGAATAGGCTTAGTTAGAGTAGATTTAATAATAAAAAGGTAAAACTCTTAGCCAACGCTAATGCCTTGACTTTGAGCTTCACCACAAAAAAAAAAAAAAAAAAAAAAAAAAAAAAAATCTGTTCTTATCAGTTTAATATCTGATACGTCCCCTATCAGGGGACTATATATTAAACGGATTTTTGGCACAGGGAGTCGGAGAAGGAGCTTGCTCCGTCCGCTTCAAGCATCGACCCGTTATTGCAGTGCGTTCGGGAACGGTGCGCCTCTCCAAGTTTTGTGCAAAAAAAGGTTGTGTTTTGTTGTCCTTTACTAGGTGGGTGGGTTGCCCTGTTCTTCCCCCTTTTTGTTTGTTTGTTTGTTTGTTTGTTTATTTTGTATGTATGTAAATTGTGTTGTAAATAGGGTGAATATGTGCCCTTGTTGTAAGTGTGCTTGCCTCTGTTTTTTAGCAAAATGATGTAGTTTTCTGTGCGGGACGTAACTGTTTGTTGTCATTGCGCTGTCTCGCTTTTCCCACCTTCCCTCTCGGATTGTCTGTCCGGCCGGCTGGCGGCAGTGGCAACCACGGGTCATGGGGAGTGGCTGGGAAGGGGGCCGGAGGCGCCTGGTGCGCTGAAAGGTCACATTTCGCTCGGGTTTCTCTTCAGCACGCACAAATCTTTCGCCTTTTACTAAAGATTTCCGTGGAGAGGAACGCACCTGAGTTTGTGCTATTTTTGGATGCTCCGTCCACAGGGCGGGGCAACTTCGAACGGTTTAAGGACAGACGGCAATGTGCGACAGGTATGCGGGTTGCTTGCGAGTCGCCGACTTGCTCGTTTCTGGCTTATCGCCTGCTTGCCGCGTGCGATCGATGCCCCGCTCGCTAAATAGCTTTGGTCGCTGCCTAGAGAGCAGCTATTCGGTAAGTGACTCGGTAGTAAGTACGTAACAGCGTACTCGGTATGTGTCGAGTGTTTTTGGCGGCTGTGCCTGCCAGTGGAGGACAGTGGATCTTGGTGGGAGGAGCCAGCTGAGTCCGGTCGTTACGGTAGCTCGCCGACCGGCCAGTCAGTGCGTGCGCAGGGTTCTTGGGAAGGCGGGGAGGGGGGCCGGCCCCTGGGCCAGGTGGCGTCTTCCCCCGAGCGCGGTCCGGGGCCACCGGGAGGGCGCCGTCGGCAGGGGCCAGTGTGCGGTTATCGCTTCTCGGCCTTTTGGCTAAGATCAAGTGTAGTATCTGTTCTTATCAGTTTAATATCTGATACGTCCCCTATCAGGGGACTATATATTAAACGGATTTTTGGCACAGGGAGTCGGAGAAGGAGCTTGCTCCGTCCGCTTCAAGCATCGACCCGTTATTGCAGTGCGTTCGGGAACGGTGCGCCTCTCCAAGTTTTGTGCAAAAAAAGGTTGTGTTTTGTTGTCCTTTACTAGGTGGGTGGGTTGCCCTGTTCTTCCCCCTTTTTGTTTGTTTGTTTGTTTGTTTGTTTATTTTGTATGTATGTAAATTGTGTTGTAAATAGGGTGAATATGTGCCCTTGTTGTAAGTGTGCTTGCCTCTGTTTTTTAGCAAAATGATGTAGTTTTCTGTGCGGGACGTAACTGTTTGTTGTCATTGCGCTGTCTCGCTTTTCCCACCTTCCCTCTCGGATTGTCTGTCCGGCCGGCTGGCGGCAGTGGCAACCACGGGTCATGGGGAGTGGCTGGGAAGGGGGCCGGAGGCGCCTGGTGCGCTGAAAGGTCACATTTCGCTCGGGTTTCTCTTCAGCACGCACAAATCTTTCGCCTTTTACTAAAGATTTCCGTGGAGAGGAACGCACCTGAGTTTGTGCTATTTTTGGATGCTCCGTCCACAGGGCGGGGCAACTTCGAACGGTTTAAGGACAGACGGCAATGTGCGACAGGTATGCGGGTTGCTTGCGAGTCGCCGACTTGCTCGTTTCTGGCTTATCGCCTGCTTGCCGCGTGCGATCGATGCCCCGCTCGCTAAATAGCTTTGGTCGCTGCCTAGAGAGCAGCTATTCGGTAAGTGACTCGGTAGTAAGTACGTAACAGCGTACTCGGTATGTGTCGAGTGTTTTTGGCGGCTGTGCCTGCCAGTGGAGGACAGTGGATCTTGGTGGGAGGAGCCAGCTGAGTCCGGTCGTTACGGTAGCTCGCCGACCGGCCAGTCAGTGCGTGCGCAGGGTTCTTGGGAAGGCGGGGAGGGGGGCCGGCCCCTGGGCCAGGTGGCGTCTTCCCCCGAGCGCGGTCCGGGGCCACCGGGAGGGCGCCGTCGGCAGGGGCCAGTGTGCGGTTATCGCTTCTCGGCCTTTTGGCTAAGATCAAGTGTAGTATCTGTTCTTATCAGTTTAATATCTGATACGTCCCCTATCAGGGGACTATATATTAAACGGATTTTTGGCACAGGGAGTCGGAGAAGGAGCTTGCTCCGTCCGCTTCAAGCATCGACCCGTTATTGCAGTGCGTTCGGGAACGGTGCGCCTCTCCAAGTTTTGTGCAAAAAAAGGTTGTGTTTTGTTGTCCTTTACTAGGTGGGTGGGTTGCCCTGTTCTTCCCCCTTTTTGTTTGTTTGTTTGTTTGTTTGTTTATTTTGTATGTATGTAAATTGTGTTGTAAATAGGGTGAATATGTGCCCTTGTTGTAAGTGTGCTTGCCTCTGTTTTTTAGCAAAATGATGTAGTTTTCTGTGCGGGACGTAACTGTTTGTTGTCATTGCGCTGTCTCGCTTTTCCCACCTTCCCTCTCGGATTGTCTGTCCGGCCGGCTGGCGGCAGTGGCAACCACGGGTCATGGGGAGTGGCTGGGAAGGGGGCCGGAGGCGCCTGGTGCGCTGAAAGGTCACATTTCGCTCGGGTTTCTCTTCAGCACGCACAAATCTTTCGCCTTTTACTAAAGATTTCCGTGGAGAGGAACGCACCTGAGTTTGTGCTATTTTTGGATGCTCCGTCCACAGGGCGGGGCAACTTCGAACGGTTTAAGGACAGACGGCAATGTGCGACAGGTATGCGGGTTGCTTGCGAGTCGCCGACTTGCTCGTTTCTGGCTTATCGCCTGCTTGCCGCGTGCGATCGATGCCCCGCTCGCTAAATAGCTTTGGTCGCTGCCTAGAGAGCAGCTATTCGGTAAGTGACTCGGTAGTAAGTACGTAACAGCGTACTCGGTATGTGTCGAGTGTTTTTGGCGGCTGTGCCTGCCAGTGGAGGACAGTGGATCTTGGTGGGAGGAGCCAGCTGAGTCCGGTCGTTACGGTAGCTCGCCGACCGGCCAGTCAGTGCGTGCGCAGGGTTCTTGGGAAGGCGGGGAGGGGGGCCGGCCCCTGGGCCAGGTGGCGTCTTCCCCCGAGCGCGGTCCGGGGCCACCGGGAGGGCGCCGTCGGCAGGGGCCAGTGTGCGGTTATCGCTTCTCGGCCTTTTGGCTAAGATCAAGTGTAGTATCTGTTCTTATCAGTTTAATATCTGATACGTCCCCTATCAGGGGACTATATATTAAACGGATTTTTGGCACAGGGAGTCGGAGAAGGAGCTTGCTCCGTCCGCTTCAAGCATCGACCCGTTATTGCAGTGCGTTCGGGAACGGTGCGCCTCTCCAAGTTTTGTGCAAAAAAAGGTTGTGTTTTGTTGTCCTTTACTAGGTGGGTGGGTTGCCCTGTTCTTCCCCCTTTTTGTTTGTTTGTTTGTTTGTTTGTTTATTTTGTATGTATGTAAATTGTGTTGTAAATAGGGTGAATATGTGCCCTTGTTGTAAGTGTGCTTGCCTCTGTTTTTTAGCAAAATGATGTAGTTTTCTGTGCGGGACGTAACTGTTTGTTGTCATTGCGCTGTCTCGCTTTTCCCACCTTCCCTCTCGGATTGTCTGTCCGGCCGGCTGGCGGCAGTGGCAACCACGGGTCATGGGGAGTGGCTGGGAAGGGGGCCGGAGGCGCCTGGTGCGCTGAAAGGTCACATTTCGCTCGGGTTTCTCTTCAGCACGCACAAATCTTTCGCCTTTTACTAAAGATTTCCGTGGAGAGGAACGCACCTGAGTTTGTGCTATTTTTGGATGCTCCGTCCACAGGGCGGGGCAACTTCGAACGGTTTAAGGACAGACGGCAATGTGCGACAGGTATGCGGGTTGCTTGCGAGTCGCCGACTTGCTCGTTTCTGGCTTATCGCCTGCTTGCCGCGTGCGATCGATGCCCCGCTCGCTAAATAGCTTTGGTCGCTGCCTAGAGAGCAGCTATTCGGTAAGTGACTCGGTAGTAAGTACGTAACAGCGTACTCGGTATGTGTCGAGTGTTTTTGGCGGCTGTGCCTGCCAGTGGAGGACAGTGGATCTTGGTGGGAGGAGCCAGCTGAGTCCGGTCGTTACGGTAGCTCGCCGACCGGCCAGTCAGTGCGTGCGCAGGGTTCTTGGGAAGGCGGGGAGGGGGGCCGGCCCCTGGGCCAGGTGGCGTCTTCCCCCGAGCGCGGTCCGGGGCCACCGGGAGGGCGCCGTCGGCAGGGGCCAGTGTGCGGTTATCGCTTCTCGGCCTTTTGGCTAAGATCAAGTGTAGTATCTGTTCTTATCAGTTTAATATCTGATACGTCCCCTATCAGGGGACTATATATTAAACGGATTTTTGGCACAGGGAGTCGGAGAAGGAGCTTGCTCCGTCCGCTTCAAGCATCGACCCGTTATTGCAGTGCGTTCGGGAACGGTGCGCCTCTCCAAGTTTTGTGCAAAAAAAGGTTGTGTTTTGTTGTCCTTTACTAGGTGGGTGGGTTGCCCTGTTCTTCCCCCTTTTTGTTTGTTTGTTTGTTTGTTTGTTTATTTTGTATGTATGTAAATTGTGTTGTAAATAGGGTGAATATGTGCCCTTGTTGTAAGTGTGCTTGCCTCTGTTTTTTAGCAAAATGATGTAGTTTTCTGTGCGGGACGTAACTGTTTGTTGTCATTGCGCTGTCTCGCTTTTCCCACCTTCCCTCTCGGATTGTCTGTCCGGCCGGCTGGCGGCAGTGGCAACCACGGGTCATGGGGAGTGGCTGGGAAGGGGGCCGGAGGCGCCTGGTGCGCTGAAAGGTCACATTTCGCTCGGGTTTCTCTTCAGCACGCACAAATCTTTCGCCTTTTACTAAAGATTTCCGTGGAGAGGAACGCACCTGAGTTTGTGCTATTTTTGGATGCTCCGTCCACAGGGCGGGGCAACTTCGAACGGTTTAAGGACAGACGGCAATGTGCGACAGGTATGCGGGTTGCTTGCGAGTCGCCGACTTGCTCGTTTCTGGCTTATCGCCTGCTTGCCGCGTGCGATCGATGCCCCGCTCGCTAAATAGCTTTGGTCGCTGCCTAGAGAGCAGCTATTCGGTAAGTGACTCGGTAGTAAGTACGTAACAGCGTACTCGGTATGTGTCGAGTGTTTTTGGCGGCTGTGCCTGCCAGTGGAGGACAGTGGATCTTGGTGGGAGGAGCCAGCTGAGTCCGGTCGTTACGGTAGCTCGCCGACCGGCCAGTCAGTGCGTGCGCAGGGTTCTTGGGAAGGCGGGGAGGGGGGCCGGCCCCTGGGCCAGGTGGCGTCTTCCCCCGAGCGCGGTCCGGGGCCACCGGGAGGGCGCCGTCGGCAGGGGCCAGTGTGCGGTTATCGCTTCTCGGCCTTTTGGCTAAGATCAAGTGTAGTATCTGTTCTTATCAGTTTAATATCTGATACGTCCCCTATCAGGGGACTATATATTAAACGGATTTTTGGCACAGGGAGTCGGAGAAGGAGCTTGCTCCGTCCGCTTCAAGCATCGACCCGTTATTGCAGTGCGTTCGGGAACGGTGCGCCTCTCCAAGTTTTGTGCAAAAAAAGGTTGTGTTTTGTTGTCCTTTACTAGGTGGGTGGGTTGCCCTGTTCTTCCCCCTTTTTGTTTGTTTGTTTGTTTGTTTGTTTATTTTGTATGTATGTAAATTGTGTTGTAAATAGGGTGAATATGTGCCCTTGTTGTAAGTGTGCTTGCCTCTGTTTTTTAGCAAAATGATGTAGTTTTCTGTGCGGGACGTAACTGTTTGTTGTCATTGCGCTGTCTCGCTTTTCCCACCTTCCCTCTCGGATTGTCTGTCCGGCCGGCTGGCGGCAGTGGCAACCACGGGTCATGGGGAGTGGCTGGGAAGGGGGCCGGAGGCGCCTGGTGCGCTGAAAGGTCACATTTCGCTCGGGTTTCTCTTCAGCACGCACAAATCTTTCGCCTTTTACTAAAGATTTCCGTGGAGAGGAACGCACCTGAGTTTGTGCTATTTTTGGATGCTCCGTCCACAGGGCGGGGCAACTTCGAACGGTTTAAGGACAGACGGCAATGTGCGACAGGTATGCGGGTTGCTTGCGAGTCGCCGACTTGCTCGTTTCTGGCTTATCGCCTGCTTGCCGCGTGCGATCGATGCCCCGCTCGCTAAATAGCTTTGGTCGCTGCCTAGAGAGCAGCTATTCGGTAAGTGACTCGGTAGTAAGTACGTAACAGCGTACTCGGTATGTGTCGAGTGTTTTTGGCGGCTGTGCCTGCCAGTGGAGGACAGTGGATCTTGGTGGGAGGAGCCAGCTGAGTCCGGTCGTTACGGTAGCTCGCCGACCGGCCAGTCAGTGCGTGCGCAGGGTTCTTGGGAAGGCGGGGAGGGGGGCCGGCCCCTGGGCCAGGTGGCGTCTTCCCCCGAGCGCGGTCCGGGGCCACCGGGAGGGCGCCGTCGGCAGGGGCCAGTGTGCGGTTATCGCTTCTCGGCCTTTTGGCTAAGATCAAGTGTAGTATCTGTTCTTATCAGTTTAATATCTGATACGTCCCCTATCAGGGGACTATATATTAAACGGATTTTTGGCACAGGGAGTCGGAGAAGGAGCTTGCTCCGTCCGCTTCAAGCATCGACCCGTTATTGCAGTGCGTTCGGGAACGGTGCGCCTCTCCAAGTTTTGTGCAAAAAAAGGTTGTGTTTTGTTGTCCTTTACTAGGTGGGTGGGTTGCCCTGTTCTTCCCCCTTTTTGTTTGTTTGTTTGTTTGTTTGTTTATTTTGTATGTATGTAAATTGTGTTGTAAATAGGGTGAATATGTGCCCTTGTTGTAAGTGTGCTTGCCTCTGTTTTTTAGCAAAATGATGTAGTTTTCTGTGCGGGACGTAACTGTTTGTTGTCATTGCGCTGTCTCGCTTTTCCCACCTTCCCTCTCGGATTGTCTGTCCGGCCGGCTGGCGGCAGTGGCAACCACGGGTCATGGGGAGTGGCTGGGAAGGGGGCCGGAGGCGCCTGGTGCGCTGAAAGGTCACATTTCGCTCGGGTTTCTCTTCAGCACGCACAAATCTTTCGCCTTTTACTAAAGATTTCCGTGGAGAGGAACGCACCTGAGTTTGTGCTATTTTTGGATGCTCCGTCCACAGGGCGGGGCAACTTCGAACGGTTTAAGGACAGACGGCAATGTGCGACAGGTATGCGGGTTGCTTGCGAGTCGCCGACTTGCTCGTTTCTGGCTTATCGCCTGCTTGCCGCGTGCGATCGATGCCCCGCTCGCTAAATAGCTTTGGTCGCTGCCTAGAGAGCAGCTATTCGGTAAGTGACTCGGTAGTAAGTACGTAACAGCGTACTCGGTATGTGTCGAGTGTTTTTGGCGGCTGTGCCTGCCAGTGGAGGACAGTGGATCTTGGTGGGAGGAGCCAGCTGAGTCCGGTCGTTACGGTAGCTCGCCGACCGGCCAGTCAGTGCGTGCGCAGGGTTCTTGGGAAGGCGGGGAGGGGGGCCGGCCCCTGGGCCAGGTGGCGTCTTCCCCCGAGCGCGGTCCGGGGCCACCGGGAGGGCGCCGTCGGCAGGGGCCAGTGTGCGGTTATCGCTTCTCGGCCTTTTGGCTAAGATCAAGTGTAGTATCTGTTCTTATCAGACGGAAACGAGGGTCGCGATCCAGAGGCTTTTTTCGTGCGGGACCATGGATGCTCCAGGACCGGAGATGCCAGGAGGAACACTGAGGAGGAGGAATACAATTCGGCTGCAGGTTGCGACGGAGGAGAGACGGAAGGTGGACTTGCAGTATGTTGTAGTAAGGCTCTTTAAAGATTTTTTTGAGGTTGGAGTGGAGCAGATGTACTGTGTGCAGGATTATCCGAGCAGAGGCCTGTTTGATGTAACTTTGGAGAGTGAGGGCCTGTGTTTGGAGGTTTTTGAGGCCTACAAAGAACGGAAGGAGGCAGAGGTTTTAAAGGGAATTAATATGGAGCCGCTGTTTTCAAGAGATGTGAAGCTGGTTACCCTGCTGACGTACAACCCGTTTGTGACGGCGAGGGAGGTGGAGGTTTTTTTGGGAAGATATAGCACCGTGTTGAGGACGGAAGTGAGGATGCGGAATCGTTTTGGGGTGTGGAACGGGAAGAGGCAGGTCCTGGTGAGGCTCAGGCCAGAAGAGAACGCGGTGGGCGGTGTGAGGCATCTGCCTGCAGTATTTTCCATCGGGCCGGATAAAGGTTTTCTTACCTATTCCGGCCTACCTACATACTGCAGGAGGTGCCTCAAGTATGGCCACATGGGAAAAGACTGCAGTTCGTTTGTGTGTTTGGCATGTGGGGAGGAAGGCCATGCGGCACGCGAGTGCCCGGCAGGAAGGAAGTGCCATCTGTGCGGGAGTGGGGAACACCTGATCCGGGACTGCCCGGCCCGGAGGCGCACCTACGCCGAGGCAGCAGGAGGACAGCCGGCTCCCCCTGGTGGTGGGGAGGAGGAAGCGCAGGGGGAGGGGCAGCAGAGCCAGGCAGAGGAGCAGGGACGTGAGCAGGGCAGTGCTGCTCCTGCTGAGGCAGCGCCCCCTGGAGGAGTGGAGGAGGGAGTGCCGAGACGGGGAAGCAAGCCAGCGGCGGAGGTAGCTCCTGTGGCGGAGAAGGCGGTTGAGGAGGTGGTGGAGGAGTCGGAGCTGGAGGCTTCAGCTTCCTCAGCGCCGGCATCGGGAGAAGTGCCCCCCACCCCACGTCCTCGGGCCAGGAGGGGAGAGGGGAAGGCAGGCAGAGCAGTGCCGGCCCTGGGTGGAGCAGAGGTGGTGGGCCAAGTGGAGGCAGCGGGGAAGGCACCCCCAGAGAGAGCCTTTGGGGCAGTGTGTGCAGGGGCAGCTGGGGCGGAGGAAGGAGGCCTGGAGGGGGGGGTGAAACGCAGCCGCACCCCCACTTGGGCGGAAGCCATTGAGGAGCTGGCGGTGGAG
The DNA here is from genome assembly GCF_963514075.1 of Conger conger. NCBI lineage: Eukaryota > Metazoa > Chordata > Actinopteri > Anguilliformes > Congridae > Conger > Conger conger. The sequence goes on from NW_026890491.1 coordinate 123,659, forward strand.
AGCACAAGCGGGGAGAGCGGATCCCCGGGGGAGAAGGAGAAGAAGAAGAAGAAGAAGAAGAAGGTTAGGCTCGGTGTGGTCAGGGGGGGATTGCACCTGGACTCTGGGGACTCCACGGATGTGTCGAGCGGTGAGAGCCTGGTGTGGGACATGGCTTCCCCCCTGTCCGAGTGTGGGTACGATGAGGGGCCGGTCCAGCAGAGGCCCCCGAATGAGGTACCGTTCCTGGATTGTGAGGAGGAAGGGGGAGGGAGGGGGGGGGGTTTTGGCCTGTGATGGCGGGGGGGCTTGTGTTTTGTTTTGTTTTTTCGTTGGAATGGAAGGGTTTTCTTTTTGGAGTGTGGGAGTGTGGGGATATAAGGGTTTTGAAGGGTTTTTTTGTGGGTTTGTTTGTGCTGCCATTGTTAGTGTATGGCTGTTTTTGTTTGGTTTGAAATGTGTTTGTACAGTGGGAATGTGTTGGGACTTTGGGACTTCAGGGGAGGGAGGGGTTTTGAGTTTTACTTTTGTCAAGAGGATGTGTTTTGGTTTTTGTTGTTCAGTATTTGTAAGGTAAGGCGATGTAGGAGTGGAGGGATAAAATGTTTTTTGGAAAGTTTTTGTTTGTTGGTGCCGCTTTTGTGTTGTATGGTTGTTTCTGTTCTGTTTTTGTTTGGTTTGAAATGTGTTTGTACAGTGGGAATGTGTTGGGACTTTGGGACTTCAGGGGGGGGGTTTGGTTTTACTTTTGTCAAGAGGATGTGTTTTGGTTTTTGTTGTTCAGTATTTGTAAGGTAAGGCGATGTAGGAGTGGAGGGATAAAATGTTTGTTGAAAGGTTTTGTTTGTTGGTGCTGCTTTTGTGTTGTATGGTTGTTTCTGTTCTGTTTTTGTTTGGTTTGAAATGTGTTTGTACAGTGGGAATGTGTTGGGACTTCCGGGGAGGGTGGGGTTTTGAGTTTACATTTGTGAAGAGGATGTGGTTTGGATTTTGTTTGGTTATTGTTTGTATGTAAATGAAATGAGTTTGGTGCGGACCAATAAAATAATTTAAATATAAAAAAAAAAAATCTGTTCTTATCAGTTTAATATCTGATACGTCCCCTATCAGGGGACTATATATTAAACGGATTTTTGGCACAGGGAGTCGGAGAAGGAGCTTGCTCCGTCCGCTTCAAGCATCGACCCGTTATTGCAGTGCGTTCGGGAACGGTGCGCCTCTCCAAGTTTTGTGCAAAAAAAGGTTGTGTTTTGTTGTCCTTTACTAGGTGGGTGGGTTGCCCTGTTCTTCCCCCTTTTTGTTTGTTTGTTTGTTTGTTTGTTTATTTTGTATGTATGTAAATTGTGTTGTAAATAGGGTGAATATGTGCCCTTGTTGTAAGTGTGCTTGCCTCTGTTTTTTAGCAAAATGATGTAGTTTTCTGTGCGGGACGTAACTGTTTGTTGTCATTGCGCTGTCTCGCTTTTCCCACCTTCCCTCTCGGATTGTCTGTCCGGCCGGCTGGCGGCAGTGGCAACCACGGGTCATGGGGAGTGGCTGGGAAGGGGGCCGGAGGCGCCTGGTGCGCTGAAAGGTCACATTTCGCTCGGGTTTCTCTTCAGCACGCACAAATCTTTCGCCTTTTACTAAAGATTTCCGTGGAGAGGAACGCACCTGAGTTTGTGCTATTTTTGGATGCTCCGTCCACAGGGCGGGGCAACTTCGAACGGTTTAAGGACAGACGGCAATGTGCGACAGGTATGCGGGTTGCTTGCGAGTCGCCGACTTGCTCGTTTCTGGCTTATCGCCTGCTTGCCGCGTGCGATCGATGCCCCGCTCGCTAAATAGCTTTGGTCGCTGCCTAGAGAGCAGCTATTCGGTAAGTGACTCGGTAGTAAGTACGTAACAGCGTACTCGGTATGTGTCGAGTGTTTTTGGCGGCTGTGCCTGCCAGTGGAGGACAGTGGATCTTGGTGGGAGGAGCCAGCTGAGTCCGGTCGTTACGGTAGCTCGCCGACCGGCCAGTCAGTGCGTGCGCAGGGTTCTTGGGAAGGCGGGGAGGGGGGCCGGCCCCTGGGCCAGGTGGCGTCTTCCCCCGAGCGCGGTCCGGGGCCACCGGGAGGGCGCCGTCGGCAGGGGCCAGTGTGCGGTTATCGCTTCTCGGCCTTTTGGCTAAGATCAAGTGTAGTATCTGTTCTTATCAGTTTAATATCTGATACGTCCCCTATCAGGGGACTATATATTAAACGGATTTTTGGCACAGGGAGTCGGAGAAGGAGCTTGCTCCGTCCGCTTCAAGCATCGACCCGTTATTGCAGTGCGTTCGGGAACGGTGCGCCTCTCCAAGTTTTGTGCAAAAAAAGGTTGTGTTTTGTTGTCCTTTACTAGGTGGGTGGGTTGCCCTGTTCTTCCCCCTTTTTGTTTGTTTGTTTGTTTGTTTGTTTATTTTGTATGTATGTAAATTGTGTTGTAAATAGGGTGAATATGTGCCCTTGTTGTAAGTGTGCTTGCCTCTGTTTTTTAGCAAAATGATGTAGTTTTCTGTGCGGGACGTAACTGTTTGTTGTCATTGCGCTGTCTCGCTTTTCCCACCTTCCCTCTCGGATTGTCTGTCCGGCCGGCTGGCGGCAGTGGCAACCACGGGTCATGGGGAGTGGCTGGGAAGGGGGCCGGAGGCGCCTGGTGCGCTGAAAGGTCACATTTCGCTCGGGTTTCTCTTCAGCACGCACAAATCTTTCGCCTTTTACTAAAGATTTCCGTGGAGAGGAACGCACCTGAGTTTGTGCTATTTTTGGATGCTCCGTCCACAGGGCGGGGCAACTTCGAACGGTTTAAGGACAGACGGCAATGTGCGACAGGTATGCGGGTTGCTTGCGAGTCGCCGACTTGCTCGTTTCTGGCTTATCGCCTGCTTGCCGCGTGCGATCGATGCCCCGCTCGCTAAATAGCTTTGGTCGCTGCCTAGAGAGCAGCTATTCGGTAAGTGACTCGGTAGTAAGTACGTAACAGCGTACTCGGTATGTGTCGAGTGTTTTTGGCGGCTGTGCCTGCCAGTGGAGGACAGTGGATCTTGGTGGGAGGAGCCAGCTGAGTCCGGTCGTTACGGTAGCTCGCCGACCGGCCAGTCAGTGCGTGCGCAGGGTTCTTGGGAAGGCGGGGAGGGGGGCCGGCCCCTGGGCCAGGTGGCGTCTTCCCCCGAGCGCGGTCCGGGGCCACCGGGAGGGCGCCGTCGGCAGGGGCCAGTGTGCGGTTATCGCTTCTCGGCCTTTTGGCTAAGATCAAGTGTAGTATCTGTTCTTATCAGTTTAATATCTGATACGTCCCCTATCAGGGGACTATATATTAAACGGATTTTTGGCACAGGGAGTCGGAGAAGGAGCTTGCTCCGTCCGCTTCAAGCATCGACCCGTTATTGCAGTGCGTTCGGGAACGGTGCGCCTCTCCAAGTTTTGTGCAAAAAAAGGTTGTGTTTTGTTGTCCTTTACTAGGTGGGTGGGTTGCCCTGTTCTTCCCCCTTTTTGTTTGTTTGTTTGTTTGTTTGTTTATTTTGTATGTATGTAAATTGTGTTGTAAATAGGGTGAATATGTGCCCTTGTTGTAAGTGTGCTTGCCTCTGTTTTTTAGCAAAATGATGTAGTTTTCTGTGCGGGACGTAACTGTTTGTTGTCATTGCGCTGTCTCGCTTTTCCCACCTTCCCTCTCGGATTGTCTGTCCGGCCGGCTGGCGGCAGTGGCAACCACGGGTCATGGGGAGTGGCTGGGAAGGGGGCCGGAGGCGCCTGGTGCGCTGAAAGGTCACATTTCGCTCGGGTTTCTCTTCAGCACGCACAAATCTTTCGCCTTTTACTAAAGATTTCCGTGGAGAGGAACGCACCTGAGTTTGTGCTATTTTTGGATGCTCCGTCCACAGGGCGGGGCAACTTCGAACGGTTTAAGGACAGACGGCAATGTGCGACAGGTATGCGGGTTGCTTGCGAGTCGCCGACTTGCTCGTTTCTGGCTTATCGCCTGCTTGCCGCGTGCGATCGATGCCCCGCTCGCTAAATAGCTTTGGTCGCTGCCTAGAGAGCAGCTATTCGGTAAGTGACTCGGTAGTAAGTACGTAACAGCGTACTCGGTATGTGTCGAGTGTTTTTGGCGGCTGTGCCTGCCAGTGGAGGACAGTGGATCTTGGTGGGAGGAGCCAGCTGAGTCCGGTCGTTACGGTAGCTCGCCGACCGGCCAGTCAGTGCGTGCGCAGGGTTCTTGGGAAGGCGGGGAGGGGGGCCGGCCCCTGGGCCAGGTGGCGTCTTCCCCCGAGCGCGGTCCGGGGCCACCGGGAGGGCGCCGTCGGCAGGGGCCAGTGTGCGGTTATCGCTTCTCGGCCTTTTGGCTAAGATCAAGTGTAGTATCTGTTCTTATCAGTTTAATATCTGATACGTCCCCTATCAGGGGACTATATATTAAACGGATTTTTGGCACAGGGAGTCGGAGAAGGAGCTTGCTCCGTCCGCTTCAAGCATCGACCCGTTATTGCAGTGCGTTCGGGAACGGTGCGCCTCTCCAAGTTTTGTGCAAAAAAAGGTTGTGTTTTGTTGTCCTTTACTAGGTGGGTGGGTTGCCCTGTTCTTCCCCCTTTTTGTTTGTTTGTTTGTTTGTTTGTTTATTTTGTATGTATGTAAATTGTGTTGTAAATAGGGTGAATATGTGCCCTTGTTGTAAGTGTGCTTGCCTCTGTTTTTTAGCAAAATGATGTAGTTTTCTGTGCGGGACGTAACTGTTTGTTGTCATTGCGCTGTCTCGCTTTTCCCACCTTCCCTCTCGGATTGTCTGTCCGGCCGGCTGGCGGCAGTGGCAACCACGGGTCATGGGGAGTGGCTGGGAAGGGGGCCGGAGGCGCCTGGTGCGCTGAAAGGTCACATTTCGCTCGGGTTTCTCTTCAGCACGCACAAATCTTTCGCCTTTTACTAAAGATTTCCGTGGAGAGGAACGCACCTGAGTTTGTGCTATTTTTGGATGCTCCGTCCACAGGGCGGGGCAACTTCGAACGGTTTAAGGACAGACGGCAATGTGCGACAGGTATGCGGGTTGCTTGCGAGTCGCCGACTTGCTCGTTTCTGGCTTATCGCCTGCTTGCCGCGTGCGATCGATGCCCCGCTCGCTAAATAGCTTTGGTCGCTGCCTAGAGAGCAGCTATTCGGTAAGTGACTCGGTAGTAAGTACGTAACAGCGTACTCGGTATGTGTCGAGTGTTTTTGGCGGCTGTGCCTGCCAGTGGAGGACAGTGGATCTTGGTGGGAGGAGCCAGCTGAGTCCGGTCGTTACGGTAGCTCGCCGACCGGCCAGTCAGTGCGTGCGCAGGGTTCTTGGGAAGGCGGGGAGGGGGGCCGGCCCCTGGGCCAGGTGGCGTCTTCCCCCGAGCGCGGTCCGGGGCCACCGGGAGGGCGCCGTCGGCAGGGGCCAGTGTGCGGTTATCGCTTCTCGGCCTTTTGGCTAAGATCAAGTGTAGTATCTGTTCTTATCAGTTTAATATCTGATACGTCCCCTATCAGGGGACTATATATTAAACGGATTTTTGGCACAGGGAGTCGGAGAAGGAGCTTGCTCCGTCCGCTTCAAGCATCGACCCGTTATTGCAGTGCGTTCGGGAACGGTGCGCCTCTCCAAGTTTTGTGCAAAAAAAGGTTGTGTTTTGTTGTCCTTTACTAGGTGGGTGGGTTGCCCTGTTCTTCCCCCTTTTTGTTTGTTTGTTTGTTTGTTTGTTTATTTTGTATGTATGTAAATTGTGTTGTAAATAGGGTGAATATGTGCCCTTGTTGTAAGTGTGCTTGCCTCTGTTTTTTAGCAAAATGATGTAGTTTTCTGTGCGGGACGTAACTGTTTGTTGTCATTGCGCTGTCTCGCTTTTCCCACCTTCCCTCTCGGATTGTCTGTCCGGCCGGCTGGCGGCAGTGGCAACCACGGGTCATGGGGAGTGGCTGGGAAGGGGGCCGGAGGCGCCTGGTGCGCTGAAAGGTCACATTTCGCTCGGGTTTCTCTTCAGCACGCACAAATCTTTCGCCTTTTACTAAAGATTTCCGTGGAGAGGAACGCACCTGAGTTTGTGCTATTTTTGGATGCTCCGTCCACAGGGCGGGGCAACTTCGAACGGTTTAAGGACAGACGGCAATGTGCGACAGGTATGCGGGTTGCTTGCGAGTCGCCGACTTGCTCGTTTCTGGCTTATCGCCTGCTTGCCGCGTGCGATCGATGCCCCGCTCGCTAAATAGCTTTGGTCGCTGCCTAGAGAGCAGCTATTCGGTAAGTGACTCGGTAGTAAGTACGTAACAGCGTACTCGGTATGTGTCGAGTGTTTTTGGCGGCTGTGCCTGCCAGTGGAGGACAGTGGATCTTGGTGGGAGGAGCCAGCTGAGTCCGGTCGTTACGGTAGCTCGCCGACCGGCCAGTCAGTGCGTGCGCAGGGTTCTTGGGAAGGCGGGGAGGGGGGCCGGCCCCTGGGCCAGGTGGCGTCTTCCCCCGAGCGCGGTCCGGGGCCACCGGGAGGGCGCCGTCGGCAGGGGCCAGTGTGCGGTTATCGCTTCTCGGCCTTTTGGCTAAGATCAAGTGTAGTATCTGTTCTTATCAGTTTAATATCTGATACGTCCCCTATCAGGGGACTATATATTAAACGGATTTTTGGCACAGGGAGTCGGAGAAGGAGCTTGCTCCGTCCGCTTCAAGCATCGACCCGTTATTGCAGTGCGTTCGGGAACGGTGCGCCTCTCCAAGTTTTGTGCAAAAAAAGGTTGTGTTTTGTTGTCCTTTACTAGGTGGGTGGGTTGCCCTGTTCTTCCCCCTTTTTGTTTGTTTGTTTGTTTGTTTGTTTATTTTGTATGTATGTAAATTGTGTTGTAAATAGGGTGAATATGTGCCCTTGTTGTAAGTGTGCTTGCCTCTGTTTTTTAGCAAAATGATGTAGTTTTCTGTGCGGGACGTAACTGTTTGTTGTCATTGCGCTGTCTCGCTTTTCCCACCTTCCCTCTCGGATTGTCTGTCCGGCCGGCTGGCGGCAGTGGCAACCACGGGTCATGGGGAGTGGCTGGGAAGGGGGCCGGAGGCGCCTGGTGCGCTGAAAGGTCACATTTCGCTCGGGTTTCTCTTCAGCACGCACAAATCTTTCGCCTTTTACTAAAGATTTCCGTGGAGAGGAACGCACCTGAGTTTGTGCTATTTTTGGATGCTCCGTCCACAGGGCGGGGCAACTTCGAACGGTTTAAGGACAGACGGCAATGTGCGACAGGTATGCGGGTTGCTTGCGAGTCGCCGACTTGCTCGTTTCTGGCTTATCGCCTGCTTGCCGCGTGCGATCGATGCCCCGCTCGCTAAATAGCTTTGGTCGCTGCCTAGAGAGCAGCTATTCGGTAAGTGACTCGGTAGTAAGTACGTAACAGCGTACTCGGTATGTGTCGAGTGTTTTTGGCGGCTGTGCCTGCCAGTGGAGGACAGTGGATCTTGGTGGGAGGAGCCAGCTGAGTCCGGTCGTTACGGTAGCTCGCCGACCGGCCAGTCAGTGCGTGCGCAGGGTTCTTGGGAAGGCGGGGAGGGGGGCCGGCCCCTGGGCCAGGTGGCGTCTTCCCCCGAGCGCGGTCCGGGGCCACCGGGAGGGCGCCGTCGGCAGGGGCCAGTGTGCGGTTATCGCTTCTCGGCCTTTTGGCTAAGATCAAGTGTAGTATCTGTTCTTATCAGTTTAATATCTGATACGTCCCCTATCAGGGGACTATATATTAAACGGATTTTTGGCACAGGGAGTCGGAGAAGGAGCTTGCTCCGTCCGCTTCAAGCATCGACCCGTTATTGCAGTGCGTTCGGGAACGGTGCGCCTCTCCAAGTTTTGTGCAAAAAAAGGTTGTGTTTTGTTGTCCTTTACTAGGTGGGTGGGTTGCCCTGTTCTTCCCCCTTTTTGTTTGTTTGTTTGTTTGTTTGTTTATTTTGTATGTATGTAAATTGTGTTGTAAATAGGGTGAATATGTGCCCTTGTTGTAAGTGTGCTTGCCTCTGTTTTTTAGCAAAATGATGTAGTTTTCTGTGCGGGACGTAACTGTTTGTTGTCATTGCGCTGTCTCGCTTTTCCCACCTTCCCTCTCGGATTGTCTGTCCGGCCGGCTGGCGGCAGTGGCAACCACGGGTCATGGGGAGTGGCTGGGAAGGGGGCCGGAGGCGCCTGGTGCGCTGAAAGGTCACATTTCGCTCGGGTTTCTCTTCAGCACGCACAAATCTTTCGCCTTTTACTAAAGATTTCCGTGGAGAGGAACGCACCTGAGTTTGTGCTATTTTTGGATGCTCCGTCCACAGGGCGGGGCAACTTCGAACGGTTTAAGGACAGACGGCAATGTGCGACAGGTATGCGGGTTGCTTGCGAGTCGCCGACTTGCTCGTTTCTGGCTTATCGCCTGCTTGCCGCGTGCGATCGATGCCCCGCTCGCTAAATAGCTTTGGTCGCTGCCTAGAGAGCAGCTATTCGGTAAGTGACTCGGTAGTAAGTACGTAACAGCGTACTCGGTATGTGTCGAGTGTTTTTGGCGGCTGTGCCTGCCAGTGGAGGACAGTGGATCTTGGTGGGAGGAGCCAGCTGAGTCCGGTCGTTACGGTAGCTCGCCGACCGGCCAGTCAGTGCGTGCGCAGGGTTCTTGGGAAGGCGGGGAGGGGGGCCGGCCCCTGGGCCAGGTGGCGTCTTCCCCCGAGCGCGGTCCGGGGCCACCGGGAGGGCGCCGTCGGCAGGGGCCAGTGTGCGGTTATCGCTTCTCGGCCTTTTGGCTAAGATCAAGTGTAGTATCTGTTCTTATCAGTTTAATATCTGATACGTCCCCTATCAGGGGACTATATATTAAACGGATTTTTGGCACAGGGAGTCGGAGAAGGAGCTTGCTCCGTCCGCTTCAAGCATCGACCCGTTATTGCAGTGCGTTCGGGAACGGTGCGCCTCTCCAAGTTTTGTGCAAAAAAAGGTTGTGTTTTGTTGTCCTTTACTAGGTGGGTGGGTTGCCCTGTTCTTCCCCCTTTTTGTTTGTTTGTTTGTTTGTTTGTTTATTTTGTATGTATGTAAATTGTGTTGTAAATAGGGTGAATATGTGCCCTTGTTGTAAGTGTGCTTGCCTCTGTTTTTTAGCAAAATGATGTAGTTTTCTGTGCGGGACGTAACTGTTTGTTGTCATTGCGCTGTCTCGCTTTTCCCACCTTCCCTCTCGGATTGTCTGTCCGGCCGGCTGGCGGCAGTGGCAACCACGGGTCATGGGGAGTGGCTGGGAAGGGGGCCGGAGGCGCCTGGTGCGCTGAAAGGTCACATTTCGCTCGGGTTTCTCTTCAGCACGCACAAATCTTTCGCCTTTTACTAAAGATTTCCGTGGAGAGGAACGCACCTGAGTTTGTGCTATTTTTGGATGCTCCGTCCACAGGGCGGGGCAACTTCGAACGGTTTAAGGACAGACGGCAATGTGCGACAGGTATGCGGGTTGCTTGCGAGTCGCCGACTTGCTCGTTTCTGGCTTATCGCCTGCTTGCCGCGTGCGATCGATGCCCCGCTCGCTAAATAGCTTTGGTCGCTGCCTAGAGAGCAGCTATTCGGTAAGTGACTCGGTAGTAAGTACGTAACAGCGTACTCGGTATGTGTCGAGTGTTTTTGGCGGCTGTGCCTGCCAGTGGAGGACAGTGGATCTTGGTGGGAGGAGCCAGCTGAGTCCGGTCGTTACGGTAGCTCGCCGACCGGCCAGTCAGTGCGTGCGCAGGGTTCTTGGGAAGGCGGGGAGGGGGGCCGGCCCCTGGGCCAGGTGGCGTCTTCCCCCGAGCGCGGTCCGGGGCCACCGGGAGGGCGCCGTCGGCAGGGGCCAGTGTGCGGTTATCGCTTCTCGGCCTTTTGGCTAAGATCAAGTGTAGTATCTGTTCTTATCAGTTTAATATCTGATACGTCCCCTATCAGGGGACTATATATTAAACGGATTTTTGGCACAGGGAGTCGGAGAAGGAGCTTGCTCCGTCCGCTTCAAGCATCGACCCGTTATTGCAGTGCGTTCGGGAACGGTGCGCCTCTCCAAGTTTTGTGCAAAAAAAGGTTGTGTTTTGTTGTCCTTTACTAGGTGGGTGGGTTGCCCTGTTCTTCCCCCTTTTTGTTTGTTTGTTTGTTTGTTTGTTTATTTTGTATGTATGTAAATTGTGTTGTAAATAGGGTGAATATGTGCCCTTGTTGTAAGTGTGCTTGCCTCTGTTTTTTAGCAAAATGATGTAGTTTTCTGTGCGGGACGTAACTGTTTGTTGTCATTGCGCTGTCTCGCTTTTCCCACCTTCCCTCTCGGATTGTCTGTCCGGCCGGCTGGCGGCAGTGGCAACCACGGGTCATGGGGAGTGGCTGGGAAGGGGGCCGGAGGCGCCTGGTGCGCTGAAAGGTCACATTTCGCTCGGGTTTCTCTTCAGCACGCACAAATCTTTCGCCTTTTACTAAAGATTTCCGTGGAGAGGAACGCACCTGAGTTTGTGCTATTTTTGGATGCTCCGTCCACAGGGCGGGGCAACTTCGAACGGTTTAAGGACAGACGGCAATGTGCGACAGGTATGCGGGTTGCTTGCGAGTCGCCGACTTGCTCGTTTCTGGCTTATCGCCTGCTTGCCGCGTGCGATCGATGCCCCGCTCGCTAAATAGCTTTGGTCGCTGCCTAGAGAGCAGCTATTCGGTAAGTGACTCGGTAGTAAGTACGTAACAGCGTACTCGGTATGTGTCGAGTGTTTTTGGCGGCTGTGCCTGCCAGTGGAGGACAGTGGATCTTGGTGGGAGGAGCCAGCTGAGTCCGGTCGTTACGGTAGCTCGCCGACCGGCCAGTCAGTGCGTGCGCAGGGTTCTTGGGAAGGCGGGGAGGGGGGCCGGCCCCTGGGCCAGGTGGCGTCTTCCCCCGAGCGCGGTCCGGGGCCACCGGGAGGGCGCCGTCGGCAGGGGCCAGTGTGCGGTTATCGCTTCTCGGCCTTTTGGCTAAGATCAAGTGTAGTATCTGTTCTTATCAGTTTAATATCTGATACGTCCCCTATCAGGGGACTATATATTAAACGGATTTTTGGCACAGGGAGTCGGAGAAGGAGCTTGCTCCGTCCGCTTCAAGCATCGACCCGTTATTGCAGTGCGTTCGGGAACGGTGCGCCTCTCCAAGTTTTGTGCAAAAAAAGGTTGTGTTTTGTTGTCCTTTACTAGGTGGGTGGGTTGCCCTGTTCTTCCCCCTTTTTGTTTGTTTGTTTGTTTGTTTGTTTATTTTGTATGTATGTAAATTGTGTTGTAAATAGGGTGAATATGTGCCCTTGTTGTAAGTGTGCTTGCCTCTGTTTTTTAGCAAAATGATGTAGTTTTCTGTGCGGGACGTAACTGTTTGTTGTCATTGCGCTGTCTCGCTTTTCCCACCTTCCCTCTCGGATTGTCTGTCCGGCCGGCTGGCGGCAGTGGCAACCACGGGTCATGGGGAGTGGCTGGGAAGGGGGCCGGAGGCGCCTGGTGCGCTGAAAGGTCACATTTCGCTCGGGTTTCTCTTCAGCACGCACAAATCTTTCGCCTTTTACTAAAGATTTCCGTGGAGAGGAACGCACCTGAGTTTGTGCTATTTTTGGATGCTCCGTCCACAGGGCGGGGCAACTTCGAACGGTTTAAGGACAGACGGCAATGTGCGACAGGTATGCGGGTTGCTTGCGAGTCGCCGACTTGCTCGTTTCTGGCTTATCGCCTGCTTGCCGCGTGCGATCGATGCCCCGCTCGCTAAATAGCTTTGGTCGCTGCCTAGAGAGCAGCTATTCGGTAAGTGACTCGGTAGTAAGTACGTAACAGCGTACTCGGTATGTGTCGAGTGTTTTTGGCGGCTGTGCCTGCCAGTGGAGGACAGTGGATCTTGGTGGGAGGAGCCAGCTGAGTCCGGTCGTTACGGTAGCTCGCCGACCGGCCAGTCAGTGCGTGCGCAGGGTTCTTGGGAAGGCGGGGAGGGGGGCCGGCCCCTGGGCCAGGTGGCGTCTTCCCCCGAGCGCGGTCCGGGGCCACCGGGAGGGCGCCGTCGGCAGGGGCCAGTGTGCGGTTATCGCTTCTCGGCCTTTTGGCTAAGATCAAGTGTAGTATCTGTTCTTATCAGTTTAATATCTGATACGTCCCCTATCAGGGGACTATATATTAAACGGATTTTTGGCACAGGGAGTCGGAGAAGGAGCTTGCTCCGTCCGCTTCAAGCATCGACCCGTTATTGCAGTGCGTTCGGGAACGGTGCGCCTCTCCAAGTTTTGTGCAAAAAAAGGTTGTGTTTTGTTGTCCTTTACTAGGTGGGTGGGTTGCCCTGTTCTTCCCCCTTTTTGTTTGTTTGTTTGTTTGTTTGTTTATTTTGTATGTATGTAAATTGTGTTGTAAATAGGGTGAATATGTGCCCTTGTTGTAAGTGTGCTTGCCTCTGTTTTTTAGCAAAATGATGTAGTTTTCTGTGCGGGACGTAACTGTTTGTTGTCATTGCGCTGTCTCGCTTTTCCCACCTTCCCTCTCGGATTGTCTGTCCGGCCGGCTGGCGGCAGTGGCAACCACGGGTCATGGGGAGTGGCTGGGAAGGGGGCCGGAGGCGCCTGGTGCGCTGAAAGGTCACATTTCGCTCGGGTTTCTCTTCAGCACGCACAAATCTTTCGCCTTTTACTAAAGATTTCCGTGGAGAGGAACGCACCTGAGTTTGTGCTATTTTTGGATGCTCCGTCCACAGGGCGGGGCAACTTCGAACGGTTTAAGGACAGACGGCAATGTGCGACAGGTATGCGGGTTGCTTGCGAGTCGCCGACTTGCTCGTTTCTGGCTTATCGCCTGCTTGCCGCGTGCGATCGATGCCCCGCTCGCTAAATAGCTTTGGTCGCTGCCTAGAGAGCAGCTATTCGGTAAGTGACTCGGTAGTAAGTACGTAACAGCGTACTCGGTATGTGTCGAGTGTTTTTGGCGGCTGTGCCTGCCAGTGGAGGACAGTGGATCTTGGTGGGAGGAGCCAGCTGAGTCCGGTCGTTACGGTAGCTCGCCGACCGGCCAGTCAGTGCGTGCGCAGGGTTCTTGGGAAGGCGGGGAGGGGGGCCGGCCCCTGGGCCAGGTGGCGTCTTCCCCCGAGCGCGGTCCGGGGCCACCGGGAGGGCGCCGTCGGCAGGGGCCAGTGTGCGGTTATCGCTTCTCGGCCTTTTGGCTAAGATAGGCGGTCGAATCGTTGGTTGGTGGGAGAGGAGTCTTGTCACGCTCAAAAAAAAAAAAGTAAGTAAATAATAGTTGTCTTTTTGTTGCTTGTGTTGCTTGCGTCTTTTTTTGTGTGTAGATTGTGTTAAGAGCCCAACCGGAGAGGAGGAGTGAGGGGGTCCTCCGGGAGGGTAAGGCCCTTTTTGGGCTTGCTTTTCTTTGTTGCTTGGTTTGTTGGAGGTCTGTGTAGATTTGTTTGTAGTGTGGTGAAATTTGTGTGGTGGCGTATCCGGGATGGCGGCTGCTAGGGTCGGCGCCCGGAGGCACTGCTGTGTGCGTTTCTCCCTAAAGGAGAAGGAAGGGAAGCTCCTGGAGATGTCCCGTTTGGACTTCTCCAGGAAGCTTCTCATGGGAGCCTTAAAGTTTGTGCCGGGAGACATAAACTGCTTGGTTGTGCTCCCGAGGGGTCGGGGCTTTGATGTAAGCTTCCGCACCCCTCAGCTGTTGGGTTCCTTCTGGAACTCAATAGAAAACATTAAAGAGAGCTTCTCAATGTTCGACATTGAGAGGCTCACAGATGACTCCGTGAAGCACATTATTTTTAAGTTGTACAATGAGACAGTGGAGCCAGAAGACCTGGTTGCGTGGCTGGCCAACTACTGTCTCGTTAGGGGGCCAGCCCAGAAAATCATTGATGTAGACGGTATCTGGACGGGGAGCTGGAAGGTTCCCGCGAAATTGGTGGAGGACAGAACCGGTTATGGGGGTTTGAGACACCTGCCCTCCCTCATTGTGCTGGGGGAAAATAGAGGGCTGGTCTTTTATCAAGGCCAGCCGAAACTGTGTAGGAAATGTGGGGCCTACGGTCACCTGGCAGAGGCCTGCCAGGTCATTTTTTGCAATCGGTGCAGGGAGGTGGGGCACCTCGCCGCTGATTGCAAAAATGGAATCAGGTGCAATCTCTGCAGGTCGTCAAACCACCTGTTCAGAGATTGCCCTGATTCCTACGCTAACAGGGCCAAGCAGGCGAGGGCTGACGCCCGGGAGAGGCAGCGGGAGGAGGGGGAGGCCATGAGGAAGGAGCAGGAGGAGAAGGAAGAGGGAAAGGGTGAGGAAGCCCAAGAAGGGGCAGAAGGGGAGAATGGTGGTCAGGGTGTGGCTGGAACGAGTGGAGTGAGTGAGAATGTGGGAGAGAATGAGGGAGAGGCAGGTGGAGTGAATGGGTGCACAAACGAGGGAATGAGTGTGGGCGTGGCTGGTGGGAAGAGTGCAGGTGAGAATGAGGGAGTAAATGAGGGAACGAGTGTGGGCGCGGCTGGTGGAAAGGGTGCTGGTGAGAATGTGAGAGAGAACGAGGGAGAGGCAGGTGGTGTGAATGTGAAGGTTAATGAGGGAATGAGTGTGGGCGTGGCCGGGAAAGAAGGTGCAGGTGAGGAGGTGGAAGTGAAGGAGGGGGAGAACAGGGAGAAAGAAAGGGCCTGTGAACCCGTCGAGTCTCTGTACTCTGACTCCGACTCTGACGCAGTCTTCATGGAGACTGTAACAGAGGGGGAGAGTGATGAGGAAATGTTGGTGGAAGGAATTGTCCGCAAAAGAGGTGCAGAGACTGGAACGGAAGGGGTGGAAAGAAAGAAAAGGGGGGTGAGGGAGAGGTGGGGCCTGATGGCTGGGCTGTCAGACAGCGGGTCATCGGGCTCCTCCCCAATCTACCCGGAGCAAGGACAAAACCAGGCCCCCTACATATCAGAGACTGAACCATCGTCATCTGCTGGGTCACCAGCAGGTGGCGGTGGGGTTTTAAAGTGATGGTGAGTATGGCATTTCTTTTAACTTCGTGGTGTTTTTAATTCTTTCTGCCTGTTTTAACCCTCACTTCTTAATTTAAAAAGAAATTTTAATAAAATGGCTTCCCAGCACATGCCCCTCACGGTGGCGACCATTAATGTGTGCAGCGTGAGGACATTAAAGAGGGCAAGATCTGTGTTGTGTGCTTTGGAAAGTGTGCAAGCAGATGTGATTTGCCTACAGGAGTGTGGGCTGCCATATCGCTCCTCCTACAGGATGTGGGAGGTCCTATGGCAGCAGGGGCCGTCTCTCTGGAGCGGCTCCCACTCCAATCGGGCGGATGGTGTGGCAGTGCTGGTGAAGAACAGAAATATTGAGGTGAAGGGGAGCACAGTGGTGAGAACAGGCAGAGTTTTAACAGTATCTCTCTCTTTTAATGAAATTACTTTTAACCTTGTGAATATTTATTGCCCGCAGGGGAAGCAGGAGCGCTGGGAGCTCCTTCAGGAGCTCCCCACATATCTTTTAGGGAGAGCTCCTCTGCTATTGGTTGGGGATTTTAATTGCGTTTTAAACAGGGCTGGGCGGAGGGGAGCAGGGGACGATTTTAAAATGGACAAAACGTCTTTTTATTTGAAAAATTTAATTAATGATTTTAAACTCACAGATATTTATTCTGCTCTTAACCCGGGGCAGGAGGGTTTTACCTGGCGCACGAGTGATGGATCCCGGGCATCGAGGATTGACTTCCTCTTTGCCAGGGGTTTTGCTGGTCTGGCATCGTCTCTGAGCCCGGTATTCTACTCAGACCATTCCCTGCTGTGCTGCTCCCTGGCTGTGAAGTCAGGTGTAGCAGTCGGCAGGGGAATATGGAAACTGAACTGCCGGTTGTTGGAGGACCCGGCAGTAGTGATGGCTTTTAATGAAGTGTATGAAGAATGGCGGACCCTCCAATGTTTTTATGAGACCCGGGCTGAGTGGTGGGAGTGGGTAAAAAAACAAATAAAGGGATTTTTTATTAAACAGGGGAGGGAGGAAAAAGCAAAGGAGAGGAGGGTGTGGGTGGGACTACAAAAAAGATTAAATAGGTACGGGAACTTAATAAATATGGGGTTTGATTTTAAAGAAGAATACAAAGAAGTGGAAAGAGAGATGGAGTTTTTAATGGAGAAGAAATGCCAAAGCATCATTTTTAGAAGCAAAGAGAAAGAGATAGATGAAGGAGAAAAATGTACTCGATTCTTTTTTAAAAAGATTTTATCAAGAAATATTTTAATGAAAGGTCTGAAGGGAGAAGATGGAGTTTTAAATACTGATACCGAGGGCATGCTAAGGGTGGTGGAGGAGTTTTACAGTAATTTATTTGGGGAAAAGGAGGTGGAGGAGGAAAGGGTGGGGGAGGTGCTAAATTTTATAGAGGGGGTGGTGCAGGACAGAGGC
>NW_026890492.1:0-3000 GCF_963514075.1 Conger conger
GGATAATTGATTTGTAATGTCTATGCAGTCATGACACCAATTCCTTTCTATAGGGCACTACCGCATACATATGTATATTGTGGGTTTTACATTTGTCTGGGAAATTACCATGCCAGTTATATATGTTGTCACATTCCCTATACAACCAACACACGTCCAGTAAGTTCCCCAACAGACTACAATCTGATTACAACTTGCAGAAACCGTACTCCCATCTACTTTCATTGCAGCATGTGCATCTTGTAATTTCCTCCACTGTCTTTGGCAGCAACACAAACAAACTGAATGAGGTGGTTACAGAGTGTCAGCCATAACTGAGAGACAGGGGCACCACATGCAGAGATGGTGCGTTTTCTAAAGATAGTCAAAAGTCAAAAGATAGGGTAGGCCACACTCAAATTCATTAGGCTTTTATAGTCTCTCACTCATCGTAACCAAACTCTATTAAGGGGCTTGTCTCCCATTCATTACCCAACTGTACCAAGAGACCGGGCCCGTCTCTCAGACATAACCCGACTGCACCGAAAGACAGGAGAGTCTCTCACGCACAACTCAAACAAACACCCGGAATTCGGAATTCTTCCGTGAGGCACTGCGTTCTTTCTAAAATCCAAAAGCCAAATAAGCGGGTAACGTCTGTGGAACGTATGCACAATGCCACAGCGCACACAACAACGTGGAATGTGTCTGAAGAACACGACGGGAGGCCCGAGGTCTGGGCTGAGCTTTGCACCGATTAGTCGAGAAGCCTCCCAGTTTCATTGGCTATTCCTGGCCACACTCTCACCTTGGCATGTCTGTTCCTCAGCAGGATCCAAACTGCTTTCTCCTTGTCACCTCCTGCTGCCACCCAGGACTGCTTGGCTTCAGCCCTGGACAGATGCACATCCCTGCCCTGGTCAGCTGGGTCCTGTAGTTCACCCTGTGGCTGAACGGAGGCCGCCATGGCACATATTTCATCCAGGAGGTGGGGCAGCTCAGAGTCTAGCCAATCGCAGGGGCTCACGTCGCTGCCACGGGAGACGCATAAGGCAGCATACACCTCCTCGGGGCTCACTCCCTTCTGCTCGCCGTCCTGGCGGACAAAAAAGGGATGTAAAAATCCACGGTGTCGACGGCCGACGCACATCTGAAATGACACTTTATCGCCGATTCGGAGCGCCACCCACCCGAATGTGCTGGATAAGCTTCAAGCCCTCCTTCCTCATGGAATTCTGCCACGGGGCCACAGGTGCCACGGGGGCCACAGGGGTCACGGGGGTCACGGGGGTCACAGGTGCCACGGGGGGCACAGGTGCTGGCGGCTGGGGGTTGGCATCGCCTGAGCGGGGCAGAGTACACATCTCGCAAGCCGCGTCCCGCGCAGCGTTGATGAAGGTGCACTGCTGGCACCTCCACTGTCCGGGGAGAGGAGAGAAGAAGAGACGGATTGATGAGTCCCTCTCGTCGACCGTTCTGGTTGAAATGCCACACGAATTAAAGCAATCGCGGGAGGCTAACGGAGCACAGACCTGGTTCTCCGGGGTCCCGGGCACAGGCAGGGCAGGCGGCGTGGGCGCCTCATCTACAGGCTGGGGATGGGCCAGACGGGGACGCTCACACACTGAGCACAAAACGCTGCTCCCTGTGTTTATCACAGTACAGGTCTTACACCGCCATTCTGAGAGAGAGGGGGGGAGGGAGAGAGAAAGAGGCACAGAGAGAGGGGGGAGAGAGAGAGAGAGCAGCAGATTTGGTACTGGATACTTGCAAAAGTTCCCCGGGAGTTAATGACATGGCATTCAAATGTGAACCAATCAAGAGCATGTCCCTTTAGTGGGGCTTCCAATGAATAGCCACACAGATGTGTTGTGTCAGGCATCTAGCTCCCATGTTCATAAATGGCCTTCACATCAACAGGACATTTTGCTGTGAGTAAATATGTATCTTTGTCTTGTAGCTTAAAAATAAGTAACTAAGCGACTTAATGGCTTATATGGAAAATAACAAAAGCATGTCTTGTTAGCATCACATCACAGAATTTCCGGCAGCATCACATCACAGAAACTACTGTTGCAACGTTGACTAATTATTTGTTGCAAATGCTGATGCTTGAATGCTCTTAGATCTCAGAGCGCAGTGTTTGATGCGAAACAATGAAAAGATATCATTGGGCCAAGGCCCATATCAGATCAGTTCTGGGGCCTTTTACCGTATGTTTGATTTTTTTGATACTAATCAAAATTTTGAACAAAATATAAAAAAGCTGTTTCTGTTATTTCCATCTCAGAAACAAAGCCAAAATAAGATCTGCGCTGGCTTTTTAAGATTCTGAGAAAATTACTGATGCCTTTTTTTCATCATGACTGGATCTTTTGAATACTTGTGCAAGTCGTCAAGCTTTTGCCCAACTTCAAGTCAAGAACTCCACAGCTGGATTGCTGACTAGAATACATCTCAGGACACATACAACTCCAAATTTAGCGTCCCTAAATTAGCTGCCAACGCATGTTACAATTGATTTTAAGACTTGCAAAGCAAGCACTGCACAGTTTGGCTCCTGCTTACATGAATTACATTATTACATTACATTAATGGCATTTGGCAGACGCTCTTGGAGCAATGCAGGGTTAAGGGCCTTGCTCAAGGGCCCAACAGCTGTGCGGATCTTATTGTGGCTACACCGGGATTAGAACCACCGACGTTGTGTGTCCCAGTCATTTACCTCAACCGCTAAGCTACAGGCCGCCCCATTCACAACTAATAACGGAAATAGGAGTCAGTTGAGTTTTGTTTCCATTGTGGAAAAGCCACAAGGAGGACCAAACAAACACAGATATGCACCCGGGCACATACCTGCAATGGAGACAGGCTGCGGTGACACCTCCGGGCCAGAAGGGGCGCTGAACTTGCAGGGAATTTCCAAGGCGACACGCGGCTCAGGGATCCTGACAGGGCGATTAAGACAATGAGGTTCAGCATCACTCATAGATCCCTTTACCACAGCTGCCAGCACTCTCT
>NW_026890493.1:7500-123000 GCF_963514075.1 Conger conger
TAACCCTAACCCTAACCCTAACCCTAACCCTAACCCTAACCCTAACCCTAACCCTAACCCTAACCCTAACCCTAACCCTAACCCTAACCCTAACCCTAACCCTAACCCTAACCCTAACCCTAACCCTAACCCTAACCCTAACCCTAACCCTAACCCTAACCCTAACCCTAACCCTAACCCTAACCCTAACCCTAACCCTAACCCTAACCCTAACCCTAACCCTAACCCTAACCCTAACCCTAACCCTAACCCTAACCCTAACCCTGAATGGCCAGTGCAAACTTTTATTTCCCAAGAGGCCCTATATGGGACAACTTGGGAAATAAAGATTTCTTACTTACCTAACCCTAACCCTAACCCTAACCCTAACCCTAACCCTAACCCTAACCCCTAACCCTAACCCTAACCCTAACCCTAACCCTAACCCTAACCCTAACCCCTAACCCTAACCCTAACCCTAACCCTAACCCCTAACCCCTAACCCTAACCCTAACCCTAACCCTAACCCTAACCCTAACCCTAACCCTAACCCTAACCCTAACCCCTAACCCTAACCAATTTCTCAACTGCCAATTTCTCAACTGCCAATTTCCCAACTGCTAATTTCCAAATTCTCAACTTCCAATTTCCCAACTGCCAATTTCTCAAATGCCAAATTCTCAACTGCCAATTTCCCAACTGCCAATTTCTCAACTGCCAATTTCCCAACTGCCAATTTCCCAACTCCTAATTCCTCAACTGCCAATTTCTGAACTGCCAAATTCCCAACTGCCAATTTCCCAACTGCCAATTTCTCAACTGCCAATTTCAAAATTCTAAATTTCCAATTTCTAAAGTGCCAATTTCCAATTTCCCAACTGCCAATTTCTCAACTGCCAATTTCTCAACTGCCAAATTTTCAACTCCCAATTTCCCAACTCCCAATTTCTGAACTGCGAATTTCCCAACTGCAAATTTCCCAACTGCCAATTTCCCAACTGCCAATTTCCCAACAGCCAATTTCCAAATTCTCAAATTTCCAATTTCTCAACTGCCAATTTCCAATTTCTCAACTTCCAATTTCCAAATTGCCAATTTCCAATTTTTCAACTGCCAGTTTCCAATTTTTCAACTGCCAATTTCCCAACTGCCAATTTCTCAACTGCCAATTTCTCAACTGCCAATTTTCCAACTGCCAATTTCCCAACTGCCAATTTTTCAACTGCCAATTTCCAAATTCTCAATTTCCAATTTCTCAACTGCAGTTTCCAATTTCCCAACTGCAAATTTCTCAACTGCCAATTTCCCATTTCCCAACTGCCAATTTCTCAACTGCCAATTTCCCAACTGCCAATTTCCAAATTCTCAACTTCCAATTTCCCAACTGCCAATTTCTCAACTGCCAATTTCTCAACTGCCAATTTCCCAACTGCTAATTTCCAAATTCTCAACTTCCAATTTCCCAACTGCCAATTTCTCAACTGCCAAATTCTAAACTGCCAATTTCCCAACTGCCAATTTCTCAACTGCCAATTTCCCAACTGTCAATTTCCCAACTCCTAATTTCTCAACTGCCAATTTCTGAACTGCCAATTTCCCAACTGCCAATTTCCCAACTGCCAATTTCTCAACTGCCAATTTCAAAATTCTCAATTTCCAATTTCTCAACTGCCAAATTCTCAACTGCCAATTTCCCAACTGCCAATTTCTCAACTGCCAATTTCCCAACTGCCAATTTCCCAACTCCTAATTTCTCAACTGCGAATTTCTGAACTGCCAATTTCCCAACTGCCAATTTCTCAACTGCCAATTTCCAAATTCTCAATTTCCCAACTGCCAATTTCCAAATTCTCAATTTCCAATTTCCCAACTTCCAATTTCCAAATTCTCAATTTCCCAACTGCCAATTTCCCAACTGCCAATTTCCAAATTCTCAATTTCCAATTTCCCAACTGCCAATTTCTCAACTGCCAATTTCTCAACTGCCAATTTCCAAATCCTCAATTTCCAATTTCTCAAATACCAATTTCTCAACTGCCAATTTCCAATTTCTCAACTGCCAATTTCTCAACTGCCAATTTCCCAACTGCCAATTTCTGAACTGCCAACTTCCTATTTCTCAACTGCCAATTTTCAATTTCCCAACTGCCATATTCTCAACTGCCAATTTCCAAATTCTCAATTTCCAATTTCCCAACTGCCAATTTCCCAACAGCCAATTTCCCAACTGCCAATTTCTCAACTGCCAATTTCCAATTTCCCAACTGCCAATTTCTCAACTGCCAATTTCTCAACTGCCAATTTCTCATCTGCCAATTTCTCAACTGCCATTTTCCCAACTGCCAATTTCCAAATTCTCCATTTCCAATTTCTCAACTGCCAATTTCCAATTTCCCAACTGCCAATTTCTCAACTGCCAATTTCTCAACTGCCAATTTCTCAACTGCCAATTTCCAATTTCCCAACAGCAAATTTCTCAACTGCCAGTTTCCCAACAGTCAATTTCTCAACTGCCAATTTCTCAACTGTCAATTTCTCAACTGCCAATTTCTCAACAGCCAATTTCCCAACAGCCAATTTCCAAATTCTCAAATTTCCAATTTCTCAACTGCCAATTTCCAATTTCTCAACTTCCAATTTCCAAATTGCCAATTTCCAATTTTTCAACTGCCAGTTTCCAATTTTTCAACTGCCAATTTCCCAACTGCCAATTTCTCAACTGCCAATTTCTCAACTGCCAATTTTCCAACTGCCAATTTCCCAACTGCCAATTTTTCAACTGCCAATTTCCAAATTCTCAATTTCCAATTTCTCAACTGCAGTTTCCAATTTCCCAACTGCAAATTTCTCAACTGCCAATTTCCCATTTCCCAACTGCCAATTTCTCAACTGCCAATTTCCCAACTGCCAATTTCCAAATTCTCAACTTCCAATTTCCCAACTGCCAATTTCTCAACTGCCAATTTCTCAACTGCCAATTTCCCAACTGCTAATTTCCAAATTCTCAACTTCCAATTTCCCAACTGCCAATTTCTCAACTGCCAAATTCTAAACTGCCAATTTCCCAACTGCCAATTTCTCAACTGCCAATTTCCCAACTGTCAATTTCCCAACTCCTAATTTCTCAACTGCCAATTTCTGAACTGCCAATTTCCCAACTGCCAATTTCCCAACTGCCAATTTCTCAACTGCCAATTTCAAAATTCTCAATTTCCAATTTCTCAACTGCCAAATTCTCAACTGCCAATTTCCCAACTGCCAATTTCTCAACTGCCAATTTCCCAACTGCCAATTTCCCAACTCCTAATTTCTCAACTGCGAATTTCTGAACTGCCAATTTCCCAACTGCCAATTTCTCAACTGCCAATTTCCAAATTCTCAATTTCCCAACTGCCAATTTCCAAATTCTCAATTTCCAATTTCCCAACTTCCAATTTCCAAATTCTCAATTTCCCAACTGCCAATTTCCCAACTGCCAATTTCCAAATTCTCAATTTCCAATTTCCCAACTGCCAATTTCTCAACTGCCAATTTCTCAACTGCCAATTTCTCAACTGCCAATTTCTCAACTGCCAATTTCCAATTTCCCAACAGCAAATTTCTCAACTGCCAGTTTCCCAACAGTCAATTTCTCAACTGCCAATTTCTCAACTGTCAATTTCTCAACTGCCAATTTCTCAACAGCCAATTTCCCAACAGCCAATTTCCAAATTCTCAAATTTCCAATTTCTCAACTGCCAATTTCCAATTTCTCAACTTCCAATTTCCAAATTGCCAATTTCCAATTTTTCAACTGCCAGTTTCCAATTTTTCAACTGCCAATTTCCCAACTGCCAATTTCTCAACTGCCAATTTCTCAACTGCCAATTTCTCAACTGCCAATTTTCCAACTGCCAATTTTTCAACTGCCAATTTCCAAATTCTCAATTTCCAATTTCTCAACTGCAGTTTCCAATTTCCCAACTGCAAATTTCTCAACTGCCAATTTCCCATTTCCCAACTGCCAATTTCTCAACTGCCAATTTCCCAACTGCCAATTTCCAAATTCTCAACTTCCAATTTCCCAACTGCCAATTTCTCAACTGCCAATTTCTCAACTGCCAATTTCCCAACTGCTAATTTCCAAATTCTCAACTTCCAATTTCCCAACTGCCAATTTCTCAACTGCCAAATTCTAAACTGCCAATTTCCCAACTGCCAATTTCTCAACTGCCAATTTCCCAACTGTCAATTTCCCAACTCCTAATTTCTCAACTGCCAATTTCTGAACTGCCAATTTCCCAACTGCCAATTTCCCAACTGCCAATTTCTCAACTGCCAATTTCAAAATTCTCAATTTCCAATTTCTCAACTGCCAAATTCTCAACTGCCAATTTCCCAACTGCCAATTTCTCAACTGCCAATTTCCCAACTGCCAATTTCCCAACTCCTAATTTCTCAACTGCGAATTTCGGAACTGCCAATTTCCCAACTGCCAATTTCTCAACTGCCAATTTCCAAATTCTCAATTTCCCAACTGCCAATTTCCAAATTCTCAATTTCCAATTTCCCAACTTCCAATTTCCAAATTCTCAATTTCCCAACTGCCAATTTCCCAACTGCCAATTTCCAAATTCTCAATTTCCAATTTCCCAACTGCCAATTTCTCAACTGCCAATTTCTCAACTGCCAATTTCCAAATCCTCAATTTCCAATTTCTCAAATACCAATTTCTCAACTGCCAATTTCCAATTTCTCAACTGCCAATTTCTCAACTGCCAATTTCCCAACTGCCAATTTCTGAACTGCCAATTTCCTATTTCTCAACTGCCAATTTTCAATTTCCCAACTGCCATATTCTCAACTGCCAATTTCCAAATTCTCAATTTCCAATTTCCCAACTGCCAATTTCCCAACAGCCAATTTCCCAACTGCCAATTTCTCAACTGCCAATTTCCAATTTTCCAACTGCCAATTTCTCATCTGCCAATTTCTCAACTGCCATTTTCCCAACTGCCAATTTCCAAATTCTCCATTTCCAATTTCTCAACTGCCAATTTCCAATTTCCCAACTGCCAATTTCTCAACTGCCAATTTCTCAACTGCCAATTTCTCAACTGCCAATTTCCAATTTCCCAACAGCAAATTTCTCAACTGCCAGTTTCCCAACAGTCAATTTCTCAACTGCCAATTTCTCAACTGTCAATTTCTCAACTGCCAATTTCTCAACAGCCAATTTCCCAACTTCCAAATTCCCAACTGCCAATTTCCAAATTCTCAACTGCCAATTTTCCAACTGCCAATTTCCCAACTGCCAATTTCCAAATTCTCAATTTCCTATTTCTCAACTGCCAATTTTCAATTTCCCAACTGCCATATTCTCAACTGCCAATTTCCAAATTCTCAATTTCCAATTTCCCAACTGCCAATTTCCCAACAGCCAATTTCCCAACTGCCAATTTCTCAACTGCCAATTTCTCAACTGCCAATTTCCAATTTCCCAACTGCCAATTTCTCAACTTCCAATTTCCAATTTTTCAACTGCCAATTGCCCAACTGCCAATTTCTCAACTGCCAATTTCCAAATTCTAAAATTCCAATTTCTCAACATCCAATTTCCAATTTTTCAACTGCCAATTTCTCAACTGCCAATTTCTCAACTTCCAATTTCTCAACTGCCAATTTCCCAACTGACAATTTCCCAACTGCCAATTTCTCAACTGCCAATTTCCAAATTCTCAATTTCCAATTTCTCAACTGCCAATTTCCAATTTCCCAACTGCCAATTTCTCAACTGCCAATTTCTCAAATGCCAAATTCTCAACTGCAAAATTTTCAACTGCCAATTTCCAACTGACAAATTCCAAATTCTCATTTTACAATTTCTCAACTGCAAATTTCCAATTTCTCAACTGCCAATTTCCAATTTTTCAAATGCCAATTTCCCAACTGCCAATTTCTCAACTACCAATTTCTCAACTGCCAATTTCCCAACTGACAATTTCCCAACTGCCAATTTCTCAAGTGCCAATTTCCAAATTCTCAATTTCCAATTTCTCAACTGCCAATTTCCAATTTCCCAACTCCCAATTTCTCAACTGCCAATTTCTCAACTGCCAAATTCTCAACTGCCAAATTTTCAACTGCCAATTTCCAACTGCCAAATTCCAAATTCTCATTTTACAATTTCTCAACTGAAAATTTCCAATTTCCCAATTTCTCAACTGCCAATTTCCAATTTTTCAAATGCCAATTTCCCAACTGCCAATTTCCAAACTGCCAATTTCTAAACTGCCAACTTCTCAACTGCCAATTTCCCAACTGCCAATTTTTCAACTGCCAATTTCCAAATTCTCAATTTCCAATTTCTCAACTGCCAGTTTCCAATTTCCCAACTGCCAATTTCTCAACTGCCAATTTCCCATTTCCCAACTTCCAATTTCTCAACTGCCAATTTCCAAATTCTCAATTTCCAATTTCCCAACTGCAAATTTCTCAACTGCCAATTTCCCATTTCCCAACTGCCAATTTCTCAACTGCCAATTTCTCAACTGCCAATTTCCCAACTGCCAATTTCCAAATTCTCAACTTCCAATTTCCCAACTGCCAATTTCTCAACTGCCAATTTCTCAACTGCCAATTTCCCAACTGCTAATTTCCAAATTCTCAACTTCCAATTTCCCAACTGCCAATTTCTCAACTGCCAAATTCTCAACTGCCAATTTCCCAACTGCCAATTTCTCAACTGCCAATTTCCCAACTGCCAATTTCCCAACTCCTAATTTCTCAACTGCCAATTTCTGAACTGCCAATTTCCCAACTGCCAATTTCCCAACTGCCAATTTCTCAACTGCCAATTTCAAAATTCTCAATTTCCAATTTCTCAAGTGCCAATTTCCAATTTCCCAACTGCCAATTTCAAAACTGCCAATTTCTCAACTGCCAATTTCTCAACTGCCAAATTTTCAACTCCCAATTTCCCAACTGCCAATTTCTGAACTGCGAATTTCCCAACTGCAAATTTCCCAACTGCCAATTTCCCAACTGCCAATTTCCCAACAGCCAATTTCCAAATTCTCAAATTTCAAATTTCTCAACTGCCAATTTCCAATTTCCCAACTGCCAATTTCTCAACTGCCAATTTCCAAATTGTCAATTTCCAATTTTTCAACTGCCAGTTTCCAATTTTTCAACTGCCAATTTCCCAACTGCCAATTTCTCAACTGCCAATTTCTCAACTGCCAATTTTCCAACTGCCAATTTCCCATTTCCCAACTGCCAATTTCTCAACTGCCAATTTCTCAACTGCCAATTTCCCAACTGCCAATTTCCAAATTCTCAACTTCCAATTTCCCAACTGCCAATTTCTCAACTGCCAATTTCTCAACTGCCAATTTCCCAACTGCTAATTTCCAAATTCTCAACTTCCAATTTCCCAACTGCCAATTTCTCAACTGCCAATTTCTCAACTGCCAAATTCTCAACTGCCAATTTCCCAACTGCCAATTTCTCAACTGCCAATTTCCCAACTGCCAAGTTCCCAACTCCTAATTTCTCAACTGCCAATTTCTGAACTGCCAATTTCCCAACTGCCAATTTCCCAACTGCCAATTTCTCAACTGCCAATTTCAAAATTCTCAATTTCCAATTTCTCAAGTGCCAATTTCCAATTTCCCAACTGCCAATTTCTCAACTGCCAATTTCTCAACTGCCAATTTCTCAACTGCCAAATTTTCAACTCCCAATTTCCCAACTCCCAATTTCTGAACTGCGAATTTCCCAAATGCAAATTTCCCAACTGCCAATTTCCCAACTGCCAATTTCCCATTTCCCAACTGCCAATTTCTCAACTGCCAATTTCCCAACTGCCAATTTCTCAACTTCCAATTTCCAATTTTTCAACTGCCAATTGCCCAACTGCCAATTTCTCAACTGCCAATTTCCAAATTCTAAAATTCCAATTTCTCAACATCCAATTTCCAATTTTTCAACTGCCAATTTCTCAACTGCCAATTTCTCAACTTCCAATTTCTCAACTGCCAATTTCCCAACTGACAATTTCCCAACTGCCAATTTCTCAACTGCCAATTTCCAAATTCTCAATTTCCAATTTCTCAACTGCCAATTTCCAATTTCCCAACTGCCAATTTCTCAACTGCCAATTTCTCAAATGCCAAATTCTCAACTGCAAAATTTTCAACTGCCAATTTCCAACTGACAAATTCCAAATTCTCATTTTACAATTTCTCAACTGCAAATTTCCAATTTCTCAACTGCCAATTTCCAATTTTTCAAATGCCAATTTCCCAACTGCCAATTTCTCAACTACCAATTTCTCAACTGCAAATTTCCAATTTCTCAACTGCCAATTTCCAATTTTTCAAATGCCAATTTCCCAACTGCCAATTTCTCAACTACCAATTTCTCAACTGCCAATTTCCCAACTGACAATTTCCCAACTGCCAATTTCTCAAGTGCCAATTTCCAAATTCTCAATTTCCAATTTCTCAACTGCCAATTTCCAATTTCCCAACTCCCAATTTCTCAACTGCCAATTTCTCAACTGCCAAATTCTCAACTGCCAAATTTTCAACTGCCAATTTCCAACTGCCAAATTCCAAATTCTCATTTTACAATTTCTCAACTGAAAATTTCCAATTTCCCAATTTCTCAACTGCCAATTTCCAATTTTTCAAATGCCAATTTCCCAACTGCCAATTTCTCAACTACCAATTTCTCAACTGCCAATTTCCCAACTGACAATTTCCCAACTGCCAATTTCTCAACTGCCAATTTCCAAATTCTCAATTTCCAATTTCTCAACTGCCAATTTCCAATTTCCCAACTGCCAATTTCTCAACTGCCAATTTCTCAAATGCCAAATTCTCAACTGCAAAATTTTCAACTGCCAATTTCCAACTGACAAATTCCAAATTCTCATTTTACAATTTCTCAACTGCAAATTTCCAATTTCTCAACTGCCAATTTCCAATTTTTCAAATGCCAATTTCCCAACTGCCAATTTCTCAACTACCAATTTCTCAACTGCCAATTTCCCAACTGACAATTTCCCAACTGCCAATTTCTCAAGTGCCAATTTCCAAATTCTCAATTTCCAATTTCTCAACTGCCAATTTCCAATTTCCCAACTCCCAATTTCTCAACTGCCAATTTCTCAACTGCCAAATTCTCAACTGCCAAATTTTCAACTGCCAATTTCCAACTGCCAAATTCCAAATTCTCATTTTACAATTTCTCAACTGAAAATTTCCAATTTCCCAATTTCTCAACTGCCAATTTCCAATTTTTCAAATGCCAATTTCCCAACTGCCAATTTCCAAACTGCCAATTTCTAAACTGCCAACTTCTCAACTGCCAATTTCCCAACTGCCAATTTTTCAACTGCCAATTTCCAAATTCTCAATTTCCAATTTCTCAACTGCCAGTTTCCAATTTCCCAACTGCCAATTTCTCAACTGCCAATTTCCCATTTCCCAACTTCCAATTTCTCAACTGCCAATTTCCAAATTCTCAATTTCCAATTTCCCAACTGCAAATTTCTCAACTGCCAATTTCCCATTTCCCAACTGCCAATTTCTCAACTGCCAATTTCTCAACTGCCAATTTCCCAACTGCCAATTTCCAAATTCTCAACTTCCAATTTCCCAACTGCCAATTTCTCAACTGCCAATTTCTCAACTGCCAATTTCCCAACTGCTAATTTCCAAATTCTCAACTTCCAATTTCCCAACTGCCAATTTCTCAACTGCCAAATTCTCAACTGCCAATTTCCCAACTGCCAATTTCTCAACTGCCAATTTCCCAACTGCCAATTTCCCAACTCCTAATTTCTCAACTGCCAATTTCTGAACTGCCAATTTCCCAACTGCCAATTTCCCAACTGCCAATTTCTCAACTGCCAATTTCAAAATTCTCAATTTCCAATTTCTCAAGTGCCAATTTCCAATTTCCCAACTGCCAATTTCAAAACTGCCAATTTCTCAACTGCCAATTTCTCAACTGCCAAATTTTCAACTCCCAATTTCCCAACTGCCAATTTCTGAACTGCGAATTTCCCAACTGCAAATTTCCCAACTGCCAATTTCCCAACTGCCAATTTCCCAACAGCCAATTTCCAAATTCTCAAATTTCAAATTTCTCAACTGCCAATTTCCAATTTCCCAACTGCCAATTTCTCAACTGCCAATTTCCAAATTGTCAATTTCCAATTTTTCAACTGCCAGTTTCCAATTTTTCAACTGCCAATTTCCCAACTGCCAATTTCTCAACTGCCAATTTCTCAACTGCCAATTTTCCAACTGCCAATTTCCCAACTGCCAATTTCCCATTTCCCAACTGCCAATTTCTCAACTGCCAATTTCTCAACTGCCAATTTCCCAACTGCCAATTTCCAAATTCTCAACTTCCAATTTCCCAACTGCCAATTTCTCAACTGCCAATTTCTCAACTGCCAATTTCCCAACTGCTAATTTCCAAATTCTCAACTTCCAATTTCCCAACTGCCAATTTCTCAACTGCCAATTTCTCAACTGCCAAATTCTCAACTGCCAATTTCCCAACTGCCAATTTCTCAACTGCCAATTTCCCAACTGCCAAGTTCCCAACTCCTAATTTCTCAACTGCCAATTTCTGAACTGCCAATTTCCCAACTGCCAATTTCCCAACTGCCAATTTCTCAACTGCCAATTTCAAAATTCTCAATTTCCAATTTCTCAAGTGCCAATTTCCAATTTCCCAACTGCCAATTTCTCAACTGCCAATTTCTCAACTGCCAATTTCTCAACTGCCAAATTTTCAACTCCCAATTTCCCAACTCCCAATTTCTGAACTGCGAATTTCCCAAATGCAAATTTCCCAACTGCCAATTTCCCAACTGCCAATTTCCCATTTCCCAACTGCCAATTTCTCAACTGCCAATTTCCCAACTGCCAATTTCTCAACTTCCAATTTCCAATTTTTCAACTGCCAATTGCCCAACTGCCAATTTCTCAACTGCCAATTTCCAAATTCTAAAATTCCAATTTCTCAACATCCAATTTCCAATTTTTCAACTGCCAATTTCTCAACTGCCAATTTCTCAACTTCCAATTTCTCAACTGCCAATTTCCCAACTGACAATTTCCCAACTGCCAATTTCTCAACTGCCAATTTCCAAATTCTCAATTTCCAATTTCTCAACTGCCAATTTCCAATTTCCCAACTGCCAATTTCTCAACTGCCAATTTCTCAAATGCCAAATTCTCAACTGCAAAATTTTCAACTGCCAATTTCCAACTGACAAATTCCAAATTCTCATTTTACAATTTCTCAACTGCAAATTTCCAATTTCTCAACTGCCAATTTCCAATTTTTCAAATGCCAATTTCCCAACTGCCAATTTCTCAACTACCAATTTCTCAACTGCAAATTTCCAATTTCTCAACTGCCAATTTCCAATTTTTCAAATGCCAATTTCCCAACTGCCAATTTCTCAACTACCAATTTCTCAACTGCCAATTTCCCAACTGACAATTTCCCAACTGCCAATTTCTCAAGTGCCAATTTCCAAATTCTCAATTTCCAATTTCTCAACTGCCAATTTCCAATTTCCCAACTCCCAATTTCTCAACTGCCAATTTCTCAACTGCCAAATTCTCAACTGCCAAATTTTCAACTGCCAATTTCCAACTGCCAAATTCCAAATTCTCATTTTACAATTTCTCAACTGAAAATTTCCAATTTCCCAATTTCTCAACTGCCAATTTCCAATTTTTCAAATGCCAATTTCCCAACTGCCAATTTCCAAACTGCCAATTTCTAAACTGCCAACTTCTCAACTGCCAATTTCCCAACTGCCAATTTTTCAACTGCCAATTTCCAAATTCTCAATTTCCAATTTCTCAACTGCCAGTTTCCAATTTCCCAACTGCCAATTTCTCAACTGCCAATTTCCCATTTCCCAACTTCCAATTTCTCAACTGCCAATTTCCAAATTCTCAATTTCCAATTTCCCAACTGCAAATTTCTCAACTGCCAATTTCCCATTTCCCAACTGCCAATTTCTCAACTGCCAATTTCTCAACTGCCAATTTCCCAACTGCCAATTTCCAAATTCTCAACTTCCAATTTCCCAACTGCCAATTTCTCAACTGCCAATTTCTCAACTGCCAATTTCCCAACTGCTAATTTCCAAATTCTCAACTTCCAATTTCCCAACTGCCAATTTCTCAACTGCCAAATTCTCAACTGCGAATTTCCCAACTGCCAATTTCTCAACTGCCAATTTCCCAACTGCCAATTTCCCAACTCCTAATTTCTCAACTGCCAATTTCTGAACTGCCAATTTCCCAACTGCCAATTTCCCAACTGCGAATTTCTCAACTGCCAATTTCAAAATTCTCAATTTCCAATTTCTCAAGTGCCAATTTCCAATTTCCCAACTGCCAATTTCAAAACTGCCAATTTCTCAACTGCCAATTTCTCAACTGCCAAATTTTCAACTCCCAATTTCCCAACTGCCAATTTCTGAACTGCGAATTTCCCAACTGCAAATTTCCCAACTGCCAATTTCCCAACTGCCAATTTCCCAACAGCCAATTTCCAAATTCTCAAATTTCAAATTTCTCAACTGCCAATTTCCAATTTCCCAACTGCCAATTTCTCAACTGCCAATTTCCAAATTGTCAATTTCCAATTTTTCAACTGCCAGTTTCCAATTTTTCAACTGCCAATTTCCCAACTGCCAATTTCTCAACTGCCAATTTCTCAACTGCCAATTTTCCAACTGCCAATTTCCCAACTGCCAATTTCCCATTTCCCAACTGCCAATTTCTCAACTGCCAATTTCTCAACTGCCAATTTCCCAACTGCCAATTTCCAAATTCTCAACTTCCAATTTCCCAACTGCCAATTTCTCAACTGCCAATTTCTCAACTGCCAATTTCCCAACTGCTAATTTCCAAATTCTCAACTTCCAATTTCCCAACTGCCAATTTCTCAACTGCCAATTTCTCAACTGCCAAATTCTCAACTGCCAATTTCCCAACTGCCAATTTCTCAACTGCCAATTTCCCAACTGCCAAGTTCCCAACTCCTAATTTCTCAACTGCCAATTTCTGAACTGCCAATTTCCCAACTGCCAATTTCCCAACTGCCAATTTCTCAACTGCCAATTTCAAAATTCTCAATTTCCAATTTCTCAAGTGCCAATTTCCAATTTCCCAACTGCCAATTTCTCAACTGCCAATTTCTCAACTGCCAATTTCTCAACTGCCAAATTTTCAACTCCCAATTTCCCAACTCCCAATTTCTGAACTGCGAATTTCCCAAATGCAAATTTCCCAACTGCCAATTTCCCAACTGCCAATTTCCCAACAGCCAATTTCCAAATTCTCAAATTTCAAATTTCTCAACTGCCAATTTCCAATTTCCCAACTTCCAATTTCTCAACTGCCAATTTCCCAACAGCCAATTTCCAAATTCTCAAATTTCCAATTTCTCAACTGCCAATTTCCAATTTCTCAACTTCCAATTTCCAAATTGCCAATTTCCAATTTCCCAACTTCCAATTTCTCAACTGCCAATTTCCCAACAGCCAATTTCCAAATTCTCAAATTTCCAATTTCTCAACTGCCAATTTCCAATTTCCCAACTGCCAATTTCTCAACTGCCAATTTCCAAATTCTCAATTTCCAATTTCTCAACTGCCAATTTCCAATTTCCCAACTGCCAATTTCTCAATTTCCAATTTCTCAACTGCAGTTTCCAATTTCCCAACTGCAAATTTCTCAACTGCCAATTTCCCATTTCCCAACTGCCAATTTCTCAACTGCCAATTTCTCAACTGCCAATTTCCCAACTGACAATTTCCAAATTCTCAACTTCCAATTTCCCAACTGCCAATTTCTCAACTGCCAATTTCCCAACTGCCAATTTCCAAATTCTCAACTTCCAATTTCCCAACTGCCAATTTCTCAACTGCCAATTTCTCAACTGCCAATTTCCCAACTGCTAATTTCCAAATTCTCAACTGCCAATTTCTCAACTGCCAAATTCTCAACTGCCAATTTCCCAACTCCCAATTTCTCAACTGCCAATTTCCCAACTGCCAATTTCCCAACTCCTAATTTCTCAACTGCCAATTTCTCAACTGCCAATTTCTGAACTGCCAATTTCCCAACTGCCAATTTCCCAACTGCCAATTTCTCAATTGCCAATTTCAAAATTCTCAATTTCCAATTTCTCAACTGCCAATTTTCAATTTCCCAACTGCCATATTCTCAACTACCAATTTCCAAATTCTCAATTTCCCAACTGCCAATTTCCAAATTCTCAATATCCAATTTCCCAACTTCCAATTTCCAAATTCTCAATTTCCCAACTGCCAATTTCCCAACTGCCAATTTCCAAATTATCAATTTCCAATTTATCAACTGCAGTTTCCAATTTCGCAACTGCAAATTTCTCAACTGCCAATTTCCCATTTCCCAACTGCCAATTTCTCAACTGCCAATTTCTCAACTGCCAATTTCCCAACTGCCAATTTCCAAATTCTCAACTTCCAATTTCCCAACTGCCAATTTCTCAACTGCCAATTTCTCAACTGCCAATTTCCCAACTGCTAATTTCCAAATTCTCAACTTCCAATTTCTCAACTGCCAATTTCTCAACTGCCAAATTCTCAACTGCCAATTTCCCAACTGCCAATTTCTCAACTGCCAATTTCCAAACTGCCAAGTTCCCAACTGCAAATTTCTCAACTGCCAATTTCTGAACTGCCAATTTCCCAACTGCCAATTTCCCAACTGCCAATTTCCCAACTGCCAAATTTTCAAATCCCAATTTCCCAACTGCCAATTTCTGAACTGCGAATTTCCCAACTGCAAATTTCCCAACTGCCAATTTCCCAACTGCCAATTTCCCAACAGCCAATTTCCAAATTCTCAAATTTCAAATTTCTCAACTGCCAATTTCCAATTTCCCAACTTCCAATTTCTCAACTTCCAATTTCCAAAATTTCAATTTCCAATTTTTCAACTGCCAGTTTCCAATTTTTCAACTGCCAATTTCCCAACTGCCTATTTTTCAACTGCCAATTTCTCAACTGCCAATTTTCCAACTGCCAATTTCCCAACTGCCAATTTTTCAACTGCCAATTTCCAAATTCTCAATTTCCAATTTCTCAACTGCAGTTTCCAATTTCCCAACTGCAAATTTCTCAACTGCCAATTTCCCATTTCCCAAGTGCCAATTTCTCAACTGCCAATTTCTCAACTGCCAATTTCCCAACTGCCAATTTCCAAATTCTCAACTTCCAATTTCCCAACTGCCAATTTCTCAACTGCCAATTTCTCAACTGCCAATTTCCCAACTGCTAATTTCCAAATTCTCAACTTCCAATTTCTCAACTGCCAATTTCTCAACTGCCAAATTCTCAACTGCCAATTTCCCAACTGCCAATTTCTCAACTGCCAATTTCCCAACTGCCAAGTTCCCAACTGCTAATTTCTCAACTGCCAATTTCTGAACTGCCAATTTCCCAACTGCCAATTTCCCAACTGCCAATTTCCCAACTGCCAATTTCTCAACTGCCAATTTCAAAATTCTCAATTTCCAATTTCTCAAGTGCCAATTTCCAATTTCCCAACTGCCAATTTCTCAAGTGCCAATTTCTCAACTGCCAATTTCTCAACTGCCAAATTTTCAAATCCCAATTTCCCAACTGCCAATTTCTGAACTGCGAATTTCCCAACTGCAAATTTCCCAACTGCCAATTTCCCAACTTCCAATTTCCCAACTGCCAATTTCTCAACTGCCAATTTCCAAATTCTCAACTTCCAATTTCCCAACTGCCAATTTCTCAACTGCCAATTTCCCAACTGCTAATTTCCAAATTCTCAACTTCCAATTTCCCAACTGCCAATTTCTCAACTGCCAAATTCTCAACTGCCAATTTCCCAACTGCCAATTTCTCAACTGCCAATTTCCAAACTGCCAAGTTCCCAACTCCTAATTTCTCAACTGCCAATTTCTGAACTGCCAATTTCCCAACTGCCAATTTCCCAACTGCCAATTTCTTAACTGCCAATTTCAAAATTCTCAATTTCCAATTTCTCAAGTGCCAATTTCCAATTTCCCAACTGCCAATTTCTCAACTGCCAATTTCTCATCTGCCAATTTCTCAACTGCCATTTTCCCAACTGCCAATTTCCAAATTCTCCATTTCCAATTTCTCAACTGCCAATTTCCAATTTCCCAACTGCCAATTTCTCAACTGCCAATTTCTCAACTGCCAATTTCTCAACTGCCAATTTCCAATTTCCCAACAGCAAATTTCTCAACTGCCAGTTTCCCAACAGTCAATTTCTCAACTGCCAATTTCTCAACTGTCAATTTCTCAACTGCCAATTTCTCAACAGCCAATTTCCCAACAGCCAATTTCCAAATTCTCAAATTTCCAATTTCTCAACTGCCAATTTCCAATTTCTCAACTTCCAATTTCCAAATTGCCAATTTCCAATTTTTCAACTGCCAGTTTCCAATTTTTCAACTGCCAATTTCCCAACTGCCAATTTCTCAACTGCCAATTTCTCAACTGCCAATTTTCCAACTGCCAATTTCCCAACTGCCAATTTTTCAACTGCCAATTTCCAAATTCTCAATTTCCAATTTCTCAACTGCAGTTTCCAATTTCTCAACTGCAAATTTCTCAACTGCCAATTTCCCATTTCCCAACTGCCAATTTCTCAACTGCCAATTTCCCAACTGCCAATTTCCAAATTCTCAACTTCCAATTTCCCAACTGCCAATTTCTCAACTGCCAATTTCTCAACTGCCAATTTCCCAACTGCTAATTTCCAAATTCTCAACTTCCAATTTCCCAACTGCCAATTTCTCAACTGCCAAATTCTAAACTGCCAATTTCCCAACTGCCAATTTCTCAACTGCCAATTTCCCAACTGTCAATTTCCCAACTCCTAATTTCTGAACTGCCAATTTCTGAACTGCCAATTTCCCAACTGCCAATTTCCCAACTGCCAATTTCTCAACTGCCAATTTCAAAATTCTCAATTTCCAATTTCTCAACTGCCAAATTCTCAACTGCCAATTTCCCAACTGCCAATTTCTCAACTGCCAATTTCCCAACTGCCAATTTCCCAACTCCTAATTTCTCAACTGCGAATTTCTGAACTGCCAATTTCCCAACTGCCAATTTCTCAACTGCCAATTTCCAAATTCTCAATTTCCCAACTGCCAATTTCCAAATTCTCAATTTCCAATTTCCCAACTTCCAATTTCCAAATTCTCAATTTCCCAACTGCCAATTTCCCAACTGCCAATTTCCAAATTCTCAATTTCCAATTTCCCAACTGCCAATTTCTCAACTGCCAATTTCTCAACTGCCAATTTCCAAATCCTCAATTTCCAATTTCTCAAATACCAATTTCTCAACTGCCAATTTCCAATTTCTCAACTGCCAATTTCTCAACTGCCAATTTCCCAATTGCCAATTTCTGAACTGCCAATTTCCTATTTCTCAACTGCCAATTTTCAATTTCCCAACTGCCATATTCTCAACTGCCAATTTCCAAATTCTCAATTTCCAATTTCCCAACTGCCAATTTCCCAACAGCCAATTTCCCAACTGCCAATTTCTCAACTGCCAATTTCCAATTTTCCAACTGCCAATTTCTCATCTGCCAATTTCTCAACTGCCATTTTCCCAACTGCCAATTTCCAAATTCTCCATTTCCAATTTCTCAACTGCCAATTTCCAATTTCCCAACTGCCAATTTCTCAACTGCCAATTTCTCAACTGCCAATTTCTCAACTGCCAATTTCCAATTTCCCAACAGCAAATTTCTCAACTGCCAGTTTCCCAACAGTCAATTTCTCAACTGCCAATTTCTCAACTGTCAATTTCTCAACTGCCAATTTCTCAACAGCCAATTTCCCAACTTCCAAATTCCCAACTGCCAATTTCCAAATTCTCAACTGCCAATTTTCCAACTGCCAATTTCCCAACTGCCAATTTCCAAATTCTCAATTTCCTATTTCTCAACTGCCAATTTTCAATTTCCCAACTGCCATATTCTCAACTGCCAATTTCCAAATTCTCAATTTCCAATTTCCCAACTGCCAATTTCCCAACAGCCAATTTCCCAACTGCCAATTTCTCAACTGCCAATTTCTCAACTGCCAATTTCCAATTTCCCAACTGCCAATTTCTCAACTTCCAATTTCCAATTTTTCAACTGCCAATTGCCCAACTGCCAATTTCTCAACTGCCAATTTCCAAATTCTAAAATTCCAATTTCTCAACATCCAATTTCCAATTTTTCAACTGCCAATTTCTCAACTGCCAATTTCTCAACTTCCAATTTCTCAACTGCCAATTTCCCAACTGACAATTTCCCAACTGCCAATTTCTCAACTGCCAATTTCCAAATTCTCAATTTCCAATTTCTCAACTGCCAATTTCCAATTTCCCAACTGCCAATTTCTCAACTGCCAATTTCTCAAATGCCAAATTCTCAACTGCAAAATTTTCAACTGCCAATTTCCAACTGACAAATTCCAAATTCTCATTTTACAATTTCTCAACTGCAAATTTCCAATTTCTCAAATGCCAATTTCCAATTTTTCAAATGCCAATTTCCCAACTGCCAATTTCTCAACTACCAATTTCTCAACTGCCAATTTCCCAACTGACAATTTCCCAACTGCCAATTTCTCAAGTGCCAATTTCCAAATTCTCAATTTCCAATTTCTCAACTGCCAATTTCCAATTTCCCAACTCCCAATTTCTCAACTGCCAATTTCTCAACTGCCAAATTCTCAACTGCCAAATTTTCAACTGCCAATTTCCAACTGCCAAATTCCAAATTCTCATTTTACAATTTCTCAACTGAAAATTTCCAATTTCCCAATTTCTCAACTGCCAATTTCCAATTTTTCAAATGCCAATTTCCCAACTGCCAATTTCCAAACTGCCAATTTCTAAACTGCCAACTTCTCAACTGCCAATTTCCCAACTGCCAATTTTTCAACTGCCAATTTCCAAATTCTCAATTTCCAATTTCTCAACTGCCAGTTTCCAATTTCCCAACTGCCAATTTCTCAACTGCCAATTTCCCATTTCCCAACTTCCAATTTCTCAACTGCCAATTTCCAAATTCTCAATTTCCAATTTCCCAACTGCAAATTTCTCAACTGCCAATTTCCCATTTCCCAACTGCCAATTTCTCAACTGCCAATTTCTCAACTGCCAATTTCCCAACTGCCAATTTCCAAATTCTCAACTTCCAATTTCCCAACTGCCAATTTCTCAACTGCCAATTTCTCAACTGCCAATTTCCCAACTGCTAATTTCCAAATTCTCAACTTCCAATTTCCCAACTGCCAATTTCTCAACTGCCAAATTCTCAACTGCCAATTTCCCAACTGCCAATTTCTCAACTGCCAATTTCCCAACTGCCAATTTCCCAACTCCTAATTTCTCAACTGCCAATTTCTGAACTGCCAATTTCCCAACTGCCAATTTCCCAACTGCCAATTTCTCAACTGCCAATTTCAAAATTCTCAATTTCCAATTTCTCAAGTGCCAATTTCCAATTTCCCAACTGCCAATTTCAAAACTGCCAATTTCTCAACTGCCAATTTCTCAACTGCCAAATTTTCAACTCCCAATTTCCCAACTGCCAATTTCTGAACTGCGAATTTCCCAACTGCAAATTTCCCAACTGCCAATTTCCCAACTGCCAATTTCCCAACAGCCAATTTCCAAATTCTCAAATTTCAAATTTCTCAACTGCCAATTTCCAATTTCCCAACTGCCAATTTCTCAACTGCCAATTTCCAAATTGTCAATTTCCAATTTTTCAACAGCCAGTTTCCAATTTTTCAACTGCCAATTTCCCAACTGCCAATTTCTCAACTGCCAATTTCTCAACTGCCAATTTTCCAACTGCCAATTTCCCAACTGCCAATTTCCCATTTCCCAACTGCCAATTTCTCAACTGCCAATTTCTCAACTGCCAATTTCCCAACTGCCAATTTCCAAATTCTCAACTTCCAATTTCCCAACTGCAAATTTCTCAACTGCCAATTTCTCAACTGCCAATTTCCCAACTGCTAATTTCCAAATTCTCAACTTCCAATTTCCCAACTGCCAATTTCTCAACTGCCAATTTCTCAACTGCCAAATTCTCAACTGCCAATTTCCCAACTGCCAATTTCTCAACTGCCAATTTCCCAACTGCCAAGTTCCCAACTCCTAATTTCTCAACTGCCAATTTCTGAACTGCCAATTTCCCAACTGCCAATTTCCCAACTGCCAATTTCTCAACTGCCAATTTCAAAATTCTCAATTTCCAATTTCTCAAGTGCCAATTTCCAATTTCCCAACTGCCAATTTCTCAACTGCCAATTTCTCAACTGCCAATTTCTCAACTGCCAAATTTTCAACTCCCAATTTCCCAACTCCCAATTTCTGAACTGCGAATTTCCCAAATGCAAATTTCCCAACTGCCAATTTCCCAACTGCCAATTTCCCAACAGCCAATTTCCAAATTCTCAAATTTCAAATTTCTCAACTGCCAATTTCCAATTTCCCAACTTCCAATTTCTCAACTGCCAATTTCCCAACAGCCAATTTCCAAATTCTCAAATTTCCAATTTCTCAACTGCCAATTTCCAATTTCTCAACTTCCAATTTCCAAATTGCCAATTTCCAATTTTTCAACTGCCAGTTTCCAATTTTTCAACTGCCAATTTCCCAACTGCCAATTTCTCAACTGCCAATTTCTCAACTGCCAATTTCCCAACTGCCAATTTCCCAACTGCCAATTTCCCAACTCCTAATTTCTCAACTGCGAATTTCTGAACTGCCAATTTCCCAACTGCCAATTTCTCAACTGCCAATTTCCAAATTCTCAATTTCCCAACTGCCAATTTCCAAATTCTCAATTTCCAATTTCCCAACTTCCAATTTCCAAATTCTCAATTTCCCAACTGCCAATTTCCCAACTGCCAATTTCCAAATTCTCAATTTCCAATTTCCCAACTGCCAATTTCTCAACTGCCAATTTCCAAATCCTCAATTTCCAATTTCTCAAATACCAATTTCTCAACTGCCAATTTCCAATTTCTCAACTGCCAATTTCTCAACTGCCAATTTCCCAACTGCCAATTTCTGAACTGCCAATTTCCTATTTCTCAACTGCCAATTTTCAATTTCCCAACTGCCATATTCTCAACTGCCAATTTCCAAATTCTCAATTTCCAATTTCCCAACTGCCAATTTCCCAACAGCCAATTTCCCAACTGCCAATTTCTCAACTGCCAATTTCCAATTTCCCAACTGCCAATTTCTCAACTGCCAATTTCTCAACTGCCAATTTCTCATCTGCCAATTTCTCAACTGCCATTTTCCCAACTGCCAATTTCCAAATTCTCCATTTCCAATTTCTCAACTGCCAATTTCCAATTTCCCAACTGCCAATTTCTCAACTGCCAATTTCTCAACTGCCAATTTCTCAACTGCCAATTTCCAATTTCCCAACAGCAAATTTCTCAACTGCCAGTTTCCCAACAGTAAATTTCTCAACTGCCAATTTCTCAACTGTCAATTTCTCAACTGCCAATTTCTCAACTGCCAATTTCTCAACTGCCAAATTTTCAACTCCCAATTTCCCAACTCCCAATTTCTGAAGTGCGAATTTCCCAACTGCAAATTTCCCAACTGCCAATTTCCCAACTGCCAATTTCCCAACAGCCAATTTCCAAATTCTCAAATTTCCAATTTCTCAACTGCCAATTTCCAATTTCTCAACTTCCAATTTCCAAATTGCCAATTTCCAATTTTTCAACTGCCAGTTTCCAATTTTTCAACTGCCAATTTCCCAACTGCCAATTTCTCAACTGCCAATTTTCCAACTGCCAATTTCCCAACTGCCAATTTTTCAACTGCCAATTTCCAAATTCTCAATTTCCAATTTCTCAACTGCAGTTTCCAATTTCCCAACTGCAAATTTCTCAACTGCCAATTTCCCATTTCCCAACTGCCAATTTCTCAACTGCCAATTTCCCAACTGCCAATTTCCAAATTCTCAACTTCCAATTTCCCAACTGCCAATTTCTCAACTGCCAATTTCTCAACTGCCAATTTCCCAACTGCTAATTTCCAAATTCTCAACTTCCAATTTCCCAACTGCCAATTTCTCAACTGCCAAATTCAAAACTGCCAATTTCCCAACTGCCAATTTCTCAACTGCCAATTTCCCAACTGTCAATTTCCCAACTCCTAATTTCTCAACTGCCAATTTCTGAACTGCCAATTTCCCAACTGCCAATTTCTCAACTGCCAATTTCCAAATTCTCAATTTCTCAACTGCCAATTTCCCAACTGTCAATTTCCCAACTCCTAATTTCTCAACTGCCAATTTCTGAACTGCCAATTTCCCAACTGCCAATTTCTCAACTGCCAATTTCCAAATTCTCAATTTCTCAACTGCCAATTTCCAATTTTTCAAATGCCAATTTCCCAACTGCCAATTTCTCAACTACCAATTTCTCAACTGCCAATTTCCCAACTGACAATTTCCCAACTGCCAATTTCTCAACTGCCAATTTCCAAATTCTCAATTTCCAATTTCTCAACTGCCAATTTCCAATTTCCCAACTCCCAATTTCTCAACTGCCAATTTCTCAACTGCCAAATTCTCAACTGCCAAATTTTCAACTGCCAATTTCCAACTGCCAAATTCCAAATTCTCTTTTTACAATTTCTCAACTGAAAATTTCCAATTTCCCAATTTTTCAACTGCCAATTTCCAATTTTTCAAATGCCAATTTCCCAACTTCCAATTTCCAAACTGCCAATTTCTAAACTGCCAACTTCTCAACTGCCAATTTCCCAACTGCCAATTTTTCAACTGCCAATTTCCAAATTCTCAATTTCCAATTTCTCAACTGCCAGTTTCCAATTTCCCAACTGCCAATTTCTCAACTGCCAATTTCCCATTTCCCAACTTCCAATTTCTCAACTGCCAATTTCCAAATTCTCAATTTCCAATTTCCCAACTGCAAATTTCTCAACTCCCAATTTCCCATTTCCCAACTGCCAATTTCTCAACTGCCAATTTCTCAACTGCCAATTTCCCAACTGCCAATTTCCAAATTCTCAACTTCCAATTTCCCAACTGCCAATTTCTCAACTGCCAATTTCTCAACTGCCAATTTCCAAACTGCTAATTTCCAAATTCTCAACTTCCAATTTCCCAACTGCCAATTTCTCAATTGCCAAATTCTCAACTGCCAATTTCCCAACTGCCAATTTCTCAACTGCCAATTTCCCAACTGCCAATTTCCCAACTCCTAATTTCTCAACTGCCAATTTCTGAACTGCCAATTTCCCAACTGTCAATTTCCCAACTGCCAATTTCTCAACTGCCAATTTCAAAATTCTCAATTTCCAATTTCTCAAGTGCCAATTTCCAATTTCCCAACTGCCAATTTCAAAACTGCCAATTTCTCAACTGCCAATTTCTCAACTGCCAAATTTTCAACTCCCAATTTCCCAACTGCCAATTTCTGAACTGCGAATTTCCCAACTGCAAATTTCCCAACTGCCAATTTCCCAACTGCCAATTTCCCAACAGCCAATTTCCAAATTCTCAAATTTCAAATTTCTCAACTGCCAATTTCCAATTTCCCAACTGCCAATTTCTCAACTGCCAATTTCCAAATTGTCAATTTCCAATTTTTCAACTGCCAGTTTCCAATTTTTCAACTGCCAATTTCCCAACTGCCAATATCTCAACTGCCAATTTCTCAACTGCCAATTTTCCAACTGCCAATTTCCCAACTGCCAATTTCCCATTTCCCAACTGCCAATTTCTCAACTGCCAATTTCTCAACTGCCAATTTCCCAACTGCCAATTTCCAAATTCTCAACTTCCAATTTCCCA
Source organism: Conger conger (assembly GCF_963514075.1). NCBI lineage: Eukaryota > Metazoa > Chordata > Actinopteri > Anguilliformes > Congridae > Conger > Conger conger. The sequence goes on from NW_026890493.1 coordinate 31,428, forward strand.
ACTGCCAATTTCTCAACTGCCAATTTCTCAACTGCCAATTTCCCAACTGCTAATTTCCAAATTCTCAACTTCCAATTTCCCAACTGCCAATTTCTCAACTGCCAATTTCTCAACTGCCAAATTCTCAACTGCCAATTTCCCAACTGCCAATTTCTCAACTGCCAATTTCCCAACTGCCAAGTTCCCAACTCCTAATTTCTCAACTGCCAATTTCTGAACTGCCAATTTCCCAACTGCCAATTTCCCAACTGCCAATTTCTTAACTGCCAATTTCAAAATTCTCAATTTCCAATTTCTCAAGTGCCAATTTCCAATTTCCCAACTGCCAATTTCTCAACTGCCAATTTCTCAACTGCCAATTTCTCAACTGCCAAATTTTCAACTCCCAATTTCCCAACTCCCAATTTCTGAACTGCGAATTTCCCAAATGCAAATTTCCCAACTGCCAATTTCCCAACTGCCAATTTCCCAACAGCCAATTTCCAAATTCTCAAATTTCAAATTTCTCAACTGCCAATTTCCAATTTCCCAACTTCCAATTTCTCAACTGCCAATTTCCCAACAGCCAATTTCCAAATTCTCAAATTTCCAATTTCCCAACTGCCAATTTCCAATTTCTCAACTTCCAATTTCCAAATTGCCAATTTCCAATTTTTCAACTGCCAGTTTCCAATTTTTCAACTGCCAATTTCCCAACTGCCAATTTCTCAACTGCCAATTTCTCAACTGCCAATTTCCCAACTGCCAATTTCCCAACTGCCAATTTTTCAACTGCCAATTTCCAAATTCTCAATTTCCAATTTCTCAACTGCAGTTTCCAATTTCCCAACTGCAAATTTCTCAACTGCCAATTTCCCATTTCCCAACTGCCAATTTCTCAACTGCCAATTTCCCAACTGCCAATTTCCAAATTCTCAACTTCCAATTTCCCAACTGCCAATTTCTCAACTGCCAATTTCTCAACTGCCAATTTCCCAACTGCTAATTTCCAAATTCTCAACTTCCAATTTCCCAACTGCCAATTTCTCAACTGCCAAATTCTAAACTGCCAATTTCCCAACTGCCAATTTCTCAACTGCCAATTTCCCAACTGTCAATTTCCCAACTCCTAATTTCTCAACTGCCAATTTCTCAACTGCCAATTTCTCAACTGCCAATTTCCAAATTCTCAATTTCCAGTTTCCCAACTGCCAATTTCTCAACTGCCAATTTCCAAATCCTCAAATGCCATTTTCTCAACTGCCAATTTCCAATTTCCCAACTACCAATTTCCAATTTCCCAAGTGCCAATTTCCAATTTCCCAACTGCCAATTTCTCACCTGCCAATTTCTCAACTGCCAATTTCCCAAATGCCAATTTCCAAATTCTCAATTTCCAATTTCTCAACTTCCAATTTCCCAACTGCCAATTTCTCAACTGCCAATTTCTCAACTGCCAATTTCCCAACTGCCAATTTCCAAATTCTCAACTTCCAATTTCCCAACTGCCAATTTCTCAACAGCCAAATTCTCAACTGCCAATTTCCCAACTGCCAATTTCTCAACTGCCAATTTCCCAACTGCCAATTTCCCAACTCCTAATTTCTCAACTGCCAATTTCTGAACTGCCAATTTCCCAACTGCCAATTTCCCAACTGCCAATTTCTCAACTGCCAATTTCAAAATTCTCAATTTCCAATTTCTCAAGTGCCAATTTCCAATTTCCCAACTGCCAATTTCTCAACTGCCAATTTCTCAACTACCAATTTCTCAACTGCCAAATTTTCAACTCCCAATTTCCCAACTCCCAATTTCTGAACTGCGAATTTCCCAACTGCAAATTTCCCAACTGCCAATTTCCCAACTGCCAATTTCCCAACAGCCAATTTCCAAATTCTCAAATTTCAAATTTCTCAACTGCCAATTTCCAATTTCCCAACTTCCAATTTCTCAACTTCCAATTTCCAAATTGTCAATTTCAAATTTTTCAACTGCCAGTTTCCAATTTTTCAACTGCCAATTTCCCAGCTGCCAATTTCTCAACTGCCAATTTCTCAACAGCATATTTTCCAACTGCCAATTTCCCAACTGCCAATTTTTCAACTGCCAATTTCCAAATTCTCAATTTCCAATTTCTCAACTGCAGTTTCCAATTTCCCAACTGCAAATTTCTCAACTGCCAATTTCCCATTTCCCAACTGCCAATTTCTCAACTGCCAATTTCTCAACTGCCAATTTCCCAACTGACAATTTCCAAATTCTCAACTTCCAATTTCCCAACTGCCAATTTCTCAACTGCCAATTTCCCAACTGCCAATTTCCAAATTCTCAACTTCCAATTTCCCAACTGCCAATTTCTCAACTGCCAATTTCTCAACTGCCAATTTCCCAACTGCTAATTTCCAAATTCTCAACTTCCAATTTCCCAACTGCCAATTTCTCAACTGCCAAATTCTCAACTGCCAATTTCCCTACTCCCAATTTCTCAACTGCCAATTTCCCAACTGCCAATTTCCCAACTCCTAATTTCTCAACTGCCAATTTCTCAACTGCCAATTTCTGAACTGCAAATTTCCCAACTGCCAATTTCCCAACTGCCAATTTCTCAATTGCCAATTTCAAAATTCTCAATTTCCAATTTCTCAACTGCCAATTTTCAATTTCCCAACTGCCATATTCTCAACTACCAATTTCCAAATTCTCAATTTCCCAACTGCCAATTTCCAAATTCTCAATATCCAATTTCCCAACTTCCAATTTCCAAATTCTCAATTTCCCAACTGCCAATTTCCCAACTGCCAATTTCCAAATTATCAATTTCCAATTTCTCAACTGCAGTTTCCAATTTCGCAACTGCAAATTTCTCAACTGCCAATTTCCCATTTCCCAACTGCCAATTTCTCAACTGCCAATTTCTCAACTGCCAATTTCCCAACTGCCAATTTCCAAATTCTCAACTTCCAATTTCCCAACTGCCAATTTCTCAACTGCCAATTTCTCAACTGCCAATTTCCCAACTGCTAATTTCCAAATTCTCAACTTCCAATTTCTCAACTGCCAATTTCTCAACTGCCAAATTCTCAACTGCCAATTTCCCAACTGCCAATTTCCCAACAGCCAATTTCCAAATTCTCAAATTTCAAATTTCTCAACTGCCAATTTCCAATTTCCCAACTTCCAATTTCTCAACTTCCAATTTCCAAATTGTCAATTTCAAATTTTTCAACTGCCAGTTTCCAATTTTTCAACTGCCAATTTCCCAGCTGCCAATTTCTCAACTGCCAATTTCTCAACAGCATATTTTCCAACTGCCAATTTCCCAACTGCCAATTTTTCAACTGCCAATTTCCAAATTCTCAATTTCCAATTTCTCAACTGCAGTTTCCAATTTCCCAACTGCAAATTTCTCAACTGCCAATTTCCCATTTCCCAACTGCCAATTTCTCAACTGCCAATTTCTCAACTGCCAATTTCCCAACTGACAATTTCCAAATTCTCAACTTCCAATTTCCCAACTGCCAATTTCTCAACTGCCAATTTCCCAACTGCCAATTTCCAAATTCTCAACTTCCAATTTCCCAACTGCCAATTTCTCAACTGCCAATTTCTCAACTGCCAATTTCCCAACTGCTAATTTCCAAATTCTCAACTTCCAATTTCCCAACTGCCAATTTCTCAACTGCCAAATTCTCAACTGCCAATTTCCCTACTCCCAATTTCTCAACTGCCAATTTCCCAACTGCCAATTTCCCAACTCCTAATTTCTCAACTGCCAATTTCTCAACTGCCAATTTCTGAACTGCAAATTTCCCAACTGCCAATTTCCCAACTGCCAATTTCTCAATTGCCAATTTCAAAATTCTCAATTTCCAATTTCTCAACTGCCAATTTTCAATTTCCCAACTGCCATATTCTCAACTACCAATTTCCAAATTCTCAATTTCCCAACTGCCAATTTCCAAATTCTCAATATCCAATTTCCCAACTTCCAATTTCCAAATTCTCAATTTCCCAACTGCCAATTTCCCAACTGCCAATTTCCAAATTATCAATTTCCAATTTCTCAACTGCAGTTTCCAATTTCGCAACTGCAAATTTCTCAACTGCCAATTTCCCATTTCCCAACTGCCAATTTCTCAACTGCCAATTTCTCAACTGCCAATTTCCCAACTGCCAATTTCCAAATTCTCAACTTCCAATTTCCCAACTGCCAATTTCTCAACTGCCAATTTCTCAACTGCCAATTTCCCAACTGCTAATTTCCAAATTCTCAACTTCCAATTTCTCAACTGCCAATTTCTCAACTGCCAAATTCTCAACTGCCAATTTCCCAACTGCCAATTTCTCAACTGCCAATTTCTCAACTGCCAATTTCCCAACTGCTAATTTCCAAATTCTCAACTTCCAATTTCTCAACTGCCAATTTCTCAACTGCCAAATTCTCAACTGCCAATTTCCCAACTGCCAATTTCTCAACTGCCAATTTCCCAACTGCCAAGTTCCCAACTGCTAATTTCTCAACTGCCAATTTCTGAACTGCCAATTTCCCAACTGCCAATTTCCCAACTGCCAATTTCCCAACTGCCAATTTCTCAACTGCCAATTTCAAAATTCTCAATTTCCAATTTCTCAAGTGCCAATTTCCAATTTCCCAACTGCCAATTTCTCAAGTGCCAATTTCTCAACTGCCAATTTCTCAACTGCCAAATTTTCAAATCCCAATTTCCCAACTGCCAATTTCCCAACTGCCAATTTCTCAACTGCCAATTTCAAAATTCTCAATTTCCAATTTCTCAAGTGCCAATTTCCAATTTCCCAACTGCCAATTTCTCAAGTGCCAATTTCTCAACTGCCAATTTCTCAACTGCCAAATTTTCAAATCCCAATTTCCCAACTGCCAATTTCCCAACTGCCAATTTCTCAACTGCCAATTTCAAAATTCTCAATTTCCAATTTCTCAAGTGCCAATTTCCAATTTCCCAACTGCCAATTTCTCAACTGCCAATTTCTCAACTGCCAATTTCTCAACTGCCAAATTTTCAACTCCCAATTTCCCAACTCCCAATTTCTGAACTGCGAATTTCCCAAATGCAAATTTCCCAACTGCCAATTTCCCAACTGCCAATTTCCCAACAGCCAATTTCCAAATTCTCAAATTTCAAATTTCTCAACTGCCAATTTCCAATTTCCCAACTTCCAATTTCTCAACTGCCAATTTCCCAACAGCCAATTTCCAAATTCTCAAATTTCCAATTTCTCAACTGCCAATTTCCAATTTCTCAACTTCCAATTTCCAAATTGCCAATTTCCAATTTTTCAACTGCCAGTTTCCAATTTTTCAACTGCCAATTTCCCAACTGCCAATTTCTCAACTGCCAATTTCTCAACTGCCAATTTCCCAACTGCCAATTTCCCAACTGCCAATTTTTCAACTGCCAATTTCCAAATTCTCAATTTCCAATTTCTCAACTGCAGTTTCCAATTTCCCAACTGCAAATTTCTCAACTGCCAATTTCCCATTTCCCAACTGCCAATTTCTCAACTGCCAATTTCCCAACTGCCAATTTCCAAATTCTCAACTTCCAATTTCCCAACTGCCAATTTCTCAACTGCCAATTTCTCAACTGCCAATTTCCCAACTGCTAATTTCCAAATTCTCAACTTCCAATTTCCCAACTGCCAATTTCTCAACTGCCAAATTCTAAACTGCCAATTTCCCAACTGCCAATTTCTCAACTGCCAATTTCCCAACTGTCAATTTCCCAACTCCTAATTTCTCAACTGCCAATTTCTCAACTGCCAATTTCTCAACTGCCAATTTCCAAATTCTCAATTTCCAGTTTCCCAACTGCCAATTTCTCAACTGCCAATTTCCAAATCCTCAAATGCCATTTTCTCAACTGCCAATTTCCAATTTCCCAACTACCAATTTCCAATTTCCCAAGTGCCAATTTCCAATTTCCCAACTGCCAATTTCTCAACTGCCAATTTCTCAACTGCCAATTTCCCAAATGCCAATTTCCAAATTCTCAATTTCCAATTTCTCAACTTCCAATTTCCCAACTGCCAATTTCTCAACTGCCAATTTCTCAACTGCCAATTTCCCAACTGCCAATTTCCAAATTCTCAACTTCCAATTTCCCAACTGCCAATTTCTCAACTGCCAAATTCTCAACTGCCAATTTCCCAACTGCCAATTTCTCAACTGCCAATTTCCCAACTGCCAATTTCCCAACTCCTAATTTCTCAACTGCCAATTTCTGAACTGCCAATTTCCCAACTGCCAATTTCCCAACTGCGAATTTCTCAACTGCCAATTTCAAAATTCTCAATTTCCAATTTCTCAAGTGCCAATTTCCAATTTCCCAACTGCCAATTTCTCAACTGCCAATATCTCAACTGCCAATTTCTCAACTGCCAAATTTTCAACTCCCAATTTCCCAACTCCCAATTTCTGAACTGCGAATTTCCCAACTGCAAATTTCCCAACTGCCAATTTCCCAACTGCCAATTTCCCAACAGCCAATTTCCAAATTCTCAAATTTCAAATTTCTCAACTGCCAATTTCCAATTTCCCAACTTCCAATTTCTCAACTTCCAATTTCCAAATTGTCAATTTCAAATTTTTCAACTGCCAGTTTCCAATTTTTCAACTGCCAATTTCCCAGCTGCCAATTTCTCAACTGCCAATTTCTCAACAGCCAATTTTCCAACTGCCAATTTCCCAACTGCCAATTTTTCAACTGCCAATTTCCAAATTCTCAATTTCCAATTTCTCAACTGCAGTTTCCAATTTCCCAACTGCAAATTTCTCAACTGCCAATTTCCCATTTCCCAACTGCCAATTTCTCAACTGCCAATTTCTCAACTGCCAATTTCCCAACTGACAATTTCCAAATTCTCAACTTCCAATTTCCCAACTGCCAATTTCTCAACTGCCAATTTCCCAACTGCCAATTTCCAAATTCTCAACTTCCAATTTCCCAACTGCCAATTTCTCAACTGCCAATTTCTCAACTGCCAATTTCCCAACTGCTAATTTCCAAATTCTCAACTTCCAATTTCTCAACTGCCAATTTCTCAACTGCCAAATTCAAAACTGCCAATTTCAAAATTCTCAATTTCCAATTTCTCAAGTGCCAATTTCCAATTTCCCAACTGCCAATTTCAAAACTGCCAATTTCTCAACTGCCAATTTCTCAACTGCCAAATTTTCAACTCCCAATTTCCCAACTGCCAATTTCTGAACTGCGAATTTCCCAACTGCAAATTTCCCAACTGCCAATTTCCCAACTGCCAATTTCCCAACAGCCAATTTCCAAATTCTCAAATTTCAAATTTCTCAACTGCCAATTTCCAATTTCCCAACTGCCAATTTCTCAACTGCCAATTTCCAAATTGTCAATTTCCAATTTTTCAACAGCCAGTTTCCAATTTTTCAACTGCCAATTTCCCAACTGCCAATTTCTCAACTGCCAATTTCTCAACTGCCAATTTTCCAACTGCCAATTTCCCAACTGCCAATTTCCCATTTCCCAACTGCCAATTTCTCAACTGCCAATTTCTCAACTGCCAATTTCCCAACTGCCAATTTCCAAATTCTCAACTTCCAATTTCCCAACTGCCAATTTCTCAACTGCCAATTTCTCAACTGCCAATTTCCCAACTGCTAATTTCCAAATTCTCAACTTCCAATTTCCCAACTGCCAATTTCTCAACTGCCAATTTCTCAACTGCCAAATTCTCAACTGCCAATTTCCCAACTGCCAATTTCTCAACTGCCAATTTCCCAACTGCCAAGTTCCCAACTCCTAATTTCTCAACTGCCAATTTCTGAACTGCCAATTTCCCAACTGCCAATTTCCCAACTGCCAATTTCTCAACTGCCAATTTCAAAATTCTCAATTTCCAATTTCTCAAGTGCCAATTTCCAATTTCCCAACTGCCAATTTCTCAACTGCCAATTTCTCAACTGCCAATTTCTCAACTGCCAAATTTTCAACTCCCAATTTCCCAACTCCCAATTTCTGAACTGCGAATTTCCCAAATGCAAATTTCCCAACTGCCAATTTCCCAACTGCCAATTTCCCAACAGCCAATTTCCAAATTCTCAAATTTCAAATTTCTCAACTGCCAATTTCCAATTTCCCAACTTCCAATTTCTCAACTGCCAATTTCCCAACAGCCAATTTCCAAATTCTCAAATTTCCAATTTCTCAACTGCCAATTTCCAATTTCTCAACTTCCAATTTCCAAATTGCCAATTTCCAATTTTTCAACTGCCAGTTTCCAATTTTTCAACTGCCAATTTCCCAACTGCCAATTTCTCAACTGCCAATTTCTCAACTGCCAATTTCCCAACTGCCAATTTCCCAACTGCCAATTTCCCAACTCCTAATTTCTCAACTGCGAATTTCTGAACTGCCAATTTCCCAACTGCCAATTTCTCAACTGCCAATTTCCAAATTCTCAATTTCCCAACTGCCAATTTCCAAATTCTCAATTTCCAATTTCCCAACTTCCAATTTCCAAATTCTCAATTTCCCAACTGCCAATTTCCCAACTGCCAATTTCCAAATTCTCAATTTCCAATTTCCCAACTGCCAATTTCTCAACTGCCAATTTCCAAATCCTCAATTTCCAATTTCTCAAATACCAATTTCTCAACTGCCAATTTCCAATTTCTCAACTGCCAATTTCTCAACTGCCAATTTCCCAACTGCCAATTTCTGAACTGCCAATTTCCTATTTCTCAACTGCCAATTTTCAATTTCCCAACTGCCATATTCTCAACTGCCAATTTCCAAATTCTCAATTTCCAATTTCCCAACTGCCAATTTCCCAACAGCCAATTTCCCAACTGCCAATTTCTCAACTGCCAATTTCCAATTTCCCAACTGCCAATTTCTCAACTGCCAATTTCTCAACTGCCAATTTCTCATCTGCCAATTTCTCAACTGCCATTTTCCCAACTGCCAATTTCCAAATTCTCCATTTCCAATTTCTCAACTGCCAATTTCCAATTTCCCAACTGCCAATTTCTCAACTGCCAATTTCTCAACTGCCAATTTCTCAACTGCCAATTTCCAATTTCCCAACAGCAAATTTCTCAACTGCCAGTTTCCCAACAGTAAATTTCTCAACTGCCAATTTCTCAACTGTCAATTTCTCAACTGCCAATTTCTCAACTGCCAATTTCTCAACTGCCAAATTTTCAACTCCCAATTTCCCAACTCCCAATTTCTGAAGTGCGAATTTCCCAACTGCAAATTTCCCAACTGCCAATTTCCCAACTGCCAATTTCCCAACAGCCAATTTCCAAATTCTCAAATTTCCAATTTCTCAACTGCCAATTTCCAATTTCTCAACTTCCAATTTCCAAATTGCCAATTTCCAATTTTTCAACTGCCAGTTTCCAATTTTTCAACTGCCAATTTCCCAACTGCCAATTTCTCAACTGCCAATTTTCCAACTGCCAATTTCCCAACTGCCAATTTTTCAACTGCCAATTTCCAAATTCTCAATTTCCAATTTCTCAACTGCAGTTTCCAATTTCCCAACTGCAAATTTCTCAACTGCCAATTTCCCATTTCCCAACTGCCAATTTCTCAACTGCCAATTTCCCAACTGCCAATTTCCAAATTCTCAACTTCCAATTTCCCAACTGCCAATTTCTCAACTGCCAATTTCTCAACTGCCAATTTCCCAACTGCTAATTTCCAAATTCTCAACTTCCAATTTCCCAACTGCCAATTTCTCAACTGCCAAATTCAAAACTGCCAATTTCCCAACTGCCAATTTCTCAACTGCCAATTTCCCAACTGTCAATTTCCCAACTCCTAATTTCTCAACTGCCAATTTCTGAACTGCCAATTTCCCAACTGCCAATTTCTCAACTGCCAATTTCCAAATTCTCAATTTCTCAACTGCCAATTTCCAATTTTTCAAATGCCAATTTCCCAACTGCCAATTTCTCAACTACCAATTTCTCAACTGCCAATTTCCCAACTGACAATTTCCCAACTGCCAATTTCTCAACTGCCAATTTCCAAATTCTCAATTTCCAATTTCTCAACTGCCAATTTCCAATTTCCCAACTCCCAATTTCTCAACTGCCAATTTCTCAACTGCCAAATTCTTAACTGCCAAATTTTCAACTGCCAATTTCCAACTGCCAAATTCCAAATTCTCATTTTACAATTTCTCAACTGAAAATTTCCAATTTCCCAATTTTTCAACTGCCAATTTCCAATTTTTCAAATGCCAATTTCCCAACTTCCAATTTCCAAACTGCCAATTTCTAAACTGCCAACTTCTCAACTGCCAATTTCCCAACTGCCAATTTTTCAACTGCCAATTTCCAAATTCTCAATTTCCAATTTCTCAACTGCCAGTTTCCAATTTCCCAACTGCCAATTTCTCAACTGCCAATTTCCCATTTCCCAACTTCCAATTTCTCAACTGCCAATTTCCAAATTCTCAATTTCCAATTTCCCAACTGCAAATTTCTCAACTCCCAATTTCCCATTTCCCAACTGCCAATTTCTCAACTGCCAATTTCTCAACTGCCAATTTCCCAACTGCCAATTTCCAAATTCTCAACTTCCAATTTCCCAACTGCCAATTTCTCAACTGCCAATTTCTCAACTGCCAATTTCCAAACTGCTAATTTCCAAATTCTCAACTTCCAATTTCCCAACTGCCAATTTCTCAACTGCCAAATTCTCAACTGCCAATTTCCCAACTGCCAATTTCTCAACTGCCAATTTCCCAACTGCCAATTTCCCAACTCCTAATTTCTCAACTGCCAATTTCTGAACTGCCAATTTCCCAACTGCCAATTTCCCAACTGCCAATTTCTCAACTGCCAATTTCAAAATTCTCAATTTCCAATTTCTCAAGTGCCAATTTCCAATTTCCCAACTGCCAATTTCAAAACTGCCAATTTCTCAACTGCCAATTTCTCAACTGCCAAATTTTCAACTCCCAATTTCCCAACTGCCAATTTCTGAACTGCGAATTTCCCAACTGCAAATTTCCCAACTGCCAATTTCCCAACTGCCAATTTCCCAACAGCCAATTTCCAAATTCTCAAATTTCAAATTTCTCAACTGCCAATTTCCAATTTTCCAACTGCCAATTTCTCAACTGCCAATTTCCAAATTGTCAATTTCCAATTTTTCAACTGCCAGTTTCCAATTTTTCAACTGCCAATTTCCCAACTGCCAATATCTCAACTGCCAATTTCTCAACTGCCAATTTTCCAACTGCCAATTTCCCAACTGCCAATTTCCCATTTCCCAACTGCCAATTTCTCAACTGCCAATTTCTCAACTGCCAATTTCCCAACTGCCAATTTCCAAATTCTCAACTTCCAATTTCCCAACTGCCAATTTCTCAACTGCCAATTTCCCAACTGCTAATTTCCAAATTCTCAACTTCCAATTTCCCAACTGCCAATTTCTCAACTGCCAATTTCTCAACTGCCAAATTCTCAACTGCCAATTTCCCAACTGCCAATTTCTCAACTGCCAATTTCCCAACTGCCAAGTTCCCAACTCCTAATTTCTCAACTGCCAATTTCTGAACTGCCAATTTCCCAACTGCCAATTTCCCAACTGCCAATTTCTTAACTGCCAATTTCAAAATTCTCAATTTCCAATTTCTCAAGTGCCAATTTCCAATTTCCCAACTGCCAATTTCTCAACTGCCAATTTCTCAACTGCCAATTTCTCAACTGCCAAATTTTCAACTCCCAATTTCCCAACTCCCAATTTCTGAACTGCGAATTTCCCAAATGCAAATTTCCCAACTGCCAATTTCCCAACTGCCAATTTCCCAACAGCCAATTTCCAAATTCTCAAATTTCAAATTTCTCAACTGCCAATTTCCAATTTCCCAACTTCCAATTTCTCAACTGCCAATTTCCCAACAGCCAATTTCCAAATTCTCAAATTTCCAATTTCTCAACTGCCAATTTCCAATTTCTCAACTTCCAATTTCCAAATTGCCAATTTCCAATTTTTCAACTGCCAGTTTCCAATTTTTCAACTGCCAATTTCCCAACTGCCAATTTCTCAACTGCCAATTTCTCAACTGCCAATTTCCCAACTGCCAATTTCCCAACTGCCAATTTTTCAACTGCCAATTTCCAAATTCTCAATTTCCAATTTCTCAACTGCAGTTTCCAATTTCCCAACTGCAAATTTCTCAACTGCCAATTTCCCATTTCCCAACTGCCAATTTCTCAACTGCCAATTTCCCAACTGCCAATTTCCAAATTCTCAACTTCCAATTTCCCAACTGCCAATTTCTCAACTGCCAATTTCACAACTGCCAATTTCCCAACTGCTAATTTCCAAATTCTCAACTTCCAATTTCCCAACTGCAAATTTCTCAACTGCCAAATTCTAAACTGCCAATTTCCCAACTGCCAATTTCTCAACTGCCAATTTCCCAACTGTCAATTTCCCAACTCCTAATTTCTCAACTGCCAATTTCTCAACTGCCAATTTCTCAACTGCCAATTTCCAAATTCTCAATTTCCAGTTTCCCAACTGCCAATTTCTCAACTGCCAATTTCCAAATCCTCAAATGCCATTTTCTCAACTGCCAATTTCCAATTTCCCAACTACCAATTTCCAATTTCCCAAGTGCCAATTTCCAATTTCCCAACTGCCAATTTCTCAACTGCCAATTTCTCAACTGCCAATTTCCCAAATGCCAATTTCCAAATTCTCAATTTCCAATTTCTCAACTTCCAATTTCCCAACTGCCAATTTCTCAACTGCCAATTTCTCAACTGCCAATTTCCCAACTGCCAATTTCCAAATTCTCAACTTCCAATTTCCCAACTGCCAATTTCTCAACAGCCAAATTCTCAACTGCCAATTTCCCAACTGCCAATTTCTCAACTGCCAATTTCCCAACTGCCAATTTCCCAAACTCCTAATTTCTCAACTGCCAATTTCTGAACTGCCAATTTCCCAACTGCCAATTTCCCAACTGCCAATTTCTCAACTGCCAATTTCAAAATTCTCAATTTCCAATTTCTCAAGTGCCAATTTCCAATTTCCCAACTGCCAATTTCTCAACTGCCAATTTCTCAACTACCAATTTCTCAACTGCCAAATTTTCAACTCCCAATTTCCCAACTCCCAATTTCTGAACTGCGAATTTCCCAACTGCAAATTTCCCAACTGCCAATTTCCCAACTGCCAATTTCCCAACAGCCAATTTCCAAATTCTCAAATTTCAAATTTCTCAACTGCCAATTTCCAATTTCCCAACTTCCAATTTCTCAACTTCCAATTTCCAAATTGTCAATTTCAAATTTTTCAACTGCCAGTTTCCAATTTTTCAACTGCCAATTTCCCAGCTGCCAATTTCTCAACTGCCAATTTCTCAACAGCATATTTTCCAACTGCCAATTTCCCAACTGCCAATTTTTCAACTGCCAATTTCCAAATTCTCAATTTCCAATTTCTCAACTGCAGTTTCCAATTTCCCAACTGCAAATTTCTCAACTGCCAATTTCCCATTTCCCAACTGCCAATTTCTCAACTGCCAATTTCTCAACTGCCAATTTCCCAACTGACAATTTCCAAATTCTCAACTTCCAATTTCCCAACTGCCAATTTCTCAACTGCCAATTTCCCAACTGCCAATTTCCAAATTCTCAACTTCCAATTTCCCAACTGCCAATTTCTCAACTGCCAATTTCTCAACTGCCAATTTCCCAACTGCTAATTTCCAAATTCTCAACTTCCAATTTCCCAACTGCCAATTTCTCAACTGCCAAATTCTCAACTGCCAATTTCCCTACTCCCAATTTCTCAACTGCCAATTTCCCAACTGCCAATTTCCCAACTCCTAATTTCTCAACTGCCAATTTCTCAACTGCCAATTTCTGAACTGCAAATTTCCCAACTGCCAATTTCCCAACTGCCAATTTCTCAATTGCCAATTTCAAAATTCTCAATTTCCAATTTCTCAACTGCCAATTTTCAATTTCCCAACTGCCATATTCTCAACTACCAATTTCCAAATTCTCAATTTCCCAACTGCCAATTTCCAAATTCTCAATATCCAATTTCCCAACTTCCAATTTCCAAATTCTCAATTTCCCAACTGCCAATTTCCCAACTGCCAATTTCCAAATTATCAATTTCCAATTTCTCAACTGCAGTTTCCAATTTCGCAACTGCAAATTTCTCAACTGCCAATTTCCCATTTCCCAACTGCCAATTTCTCAACTGCCAATTTCTCAACTGCCAATTTCCCAACTGCCAATTTCCAAATTCTCAACTTCCAATTTCCCAACTGCCAATTTCTCAACTGCCAATTTCTCAACTGCCAATTTCCCAACTGCTAATTTCCAAATTCTCAACTTCCAATTTCTCAACTGCCAATTTCTCAACTGCCAAATTCTCAACTGCCAATTTCCCAACTGCCAATTTCTCAACTGCCAATTTCTCAACTGCCAATTTCCCAACTGCTAATTTCCAAATTCTCAACTTCCAATTTCTCAACTGCCAATTTCTCAACTGCCAAATTCTCAACTGCCAATTTCCCAACTGCCAATTTCTCAACTGCCAATTTCCCAACTGCCAATTTCCAAATTCTCAACTTCCAATTTCCCAACTGCAAATTTCTCAACTGCCAATTTCTCAACTGCCAATTTCCCAACTGCTAATTTCCAAATTCTCAACTTCCAATTTCCCAACTGCCAATTTCTCAACTGCCAATTTCTCAACTGCCAAATTCTCAACTGCCAATTTCCCAACTGCCAATTTCTCAACTGCCAATTTCCCAACTGCCAAGTTCCCAACTCCTAATTTCTCAACTGCCAATTTCTGAACTGCCAATTTCCCAACTGCCAATTTCCCAACTGCCAATTTCTCAACTGCCAATTTCAAAATTCTCAATTTCCAATTTCTCAAGTGCCAATTTCCAATTTCCCAACTGCCAATTTCTCAACTGCCAATTTCTCAACTGCCAATTTCTCAACTGCCAAATTTTCAACTCCCAATTTCCCAACTCCCAATTTCTGAACTGCGAATTTCCCAAATGCAAATTTCCCAACTGCCAATTTCCCAACTGCCAATTTCCCAACAGCCAATTTCCAAATTCTCAAATTTCAAATTTCTCAACTGCCAATTTCCAATTTCCCAACTTCCAATTTCTCAACTGCCAATTTCCCAACAGCCAATTTCCAAATTCTCAAATTTCCAATTTCTCAACTGCCAATTTCCAATTTCTCAACTTCCAATTTCCAAATTGCCAATTTCCTATTTTTCAACTGCCAGTTTCCAATTTTTCAACTGCCAATTTCCCAACTGCCAATTTCTCAACTGCCAATTTCTCAACTGCCAATTTCCCAACTGCCAATTTCCCAACTGCCAATTTTTCAACTGCCAATTTCCAAATTCTCAATTTCCAATTTCTCAACTGCAGTTTCCAATTTCCCAACTGCAAATTTCTCAACTGCCAATTTCCCATTTCCCAACTGCCAATTTCTCAACTGCCAATTTCCCAACTGCCAATTTCCAAATTCTCAACTTCCAATTTCCCAACTGCCAATTTCTCAACTGCCAATTTCTCAACTGCCAATTTCCCAACTGCTAATTTCCAAATTCTCAACTTCCAATTTCCCAACTGCCAATTTCTCAACTGCCAAATTCTAAACTGCCAATTTCCCAACTGCCAATTTCTCAACTGCCAATTTCCCAACTGTCAATTTCCCAACTCCTAATTTCTCAACTGCCAATTTCTCAACTGCCAATTTCTCAACTGCCAATTTCCAAATTCTCAATTTCCAGTTTCCCAACTGCCAATTTCTCAACTGCCAATTTCCAAATCCTCAAATGCCATTTTCTCAACTGCCAATTTCCAATTTCCCAACTACCAATTTCCAATTTCCCAAGTGCCAATTTCCAATTTCCCAACTGCCAATTTCTCAACTGCCAATTTCTCAACTGCCAATTTCCCAAATGCCAATTTCCAAATTCTCAATTTCCAATTTCTCAACTTCCAATTTCCCAACTGCCAATTTCTCAACTGCCAATTTCTCAACTGCCAATTTCCCAACTGCCAATTTCCAAATTCTCAACTTCCAATTTCCCAACTGCCAATTTCTCAACTGCCAAATTCTCAACTGCCAATTTCCCAACTGCCAATTTCTCAACTGCCAATTTCCCAACTGCCAATTTCCCAACTCCTAATTTCTCAACTGCCAATTTCTGAACTGCCAATTTCCCAACTGCCAATTTCCCAACTGCCAATTTCTCAACTGCCAATTTCAAAATTCTCAATTTCCAATTTCTCAAGTGCCAATTTCCAATTTCCCAACTGCCAATTTCTCAACTGCCAATTTCTCAACTGCCAATTTCTCAACTGCCAAATTTTCAACTCCCAATTTCCCAACTCCCAATTTCTGAACTGCGAATTTCCCAACTGCAAATTTCCCAACTGCCAATTTCCCAACAGCCAATTTCCAAATTCTCAAATTTCAAATTTCTCAACTGCCAATTTCCAATTTCCCAACTTCCAATTTCTCAACTTCCAATTTCCAAATTGTCAATTTCAAATTTTTCAACTGCCAGTTTCCAATTTTTCAACTGCCAATTTCCCAGCTGCCAATTTCTCAACTGCCAATTTCTCAACAGCCAATTTTCCAACTGCCAATTTCCCAACTGCCAATTTCTCAACTGCCAAATTCTCAACTGCCAATTTCCCAACTGCCAATTTCTCAACTGCCAATTTCCCAACTGCCAAGTTCCCAACTGCTAATTTCTCAACTGCCAATTTCTGAACTGCCAATTTCCCAACTGCCAATTTCCCAACTGCCAATTTCCCAACTGCCAATTTCTCAACTGCCAATTTCAAAATTCTCAATTTCCAATTTCTCAAGTGCCAATTTCCAATTTCCCAACTGCCAATTTCTCAAGTGCCAATTTCTCAACTGCCAATTTCTCAACTGCCAAATTTTCAAATCCCAATTTCCCAACTGCCAATTTCCCAACTGCCAATTTCTCAACTGCCAATTTCAAAATTCTCAATTTCCAATTTCTCAAGTGCCAATTTCCAATTTCCCAACTGCCAATTTCTCAAGTGCCAATTTCTCAACTGCCAATTTCTCAACTGCCAAATTTTCAAATCCCAATTTCCCAACTGCCAATTTCCCAACTGCCAATTTCTCAACTGCCAATTTCAAAATTCTCAATTTCCAATTTCTCAAGTGCCAATTTCCAATTTCCCAACTGCCAATTTCTCAACTGCCAATTTCTCAACTGCCAATTTCTCAACTGCCAAATTTTCAACTCCCAATTTCCCAACTCCCAATTTCTGAACTGCGAATTTCCCAAATGCAAATTTCCCAACTGCCAATTTCCCAACTGCCAATTTCCCAACAGCCAATTTCCAAATTCTCAAATTTCAAATTTCTCAACTGCCAATTTCCAATTTCCCAACTTCCAATTTCTCAACTGCCAATTTCCCAACAGCCAATTTCCAAATTCTCAAATTTCCAATTTCTCAACTGCCAATTTCCAATTTCTCAACTTCCAATTTCCAAATTGCCAATTTCCTATTTTTCAACTGCCAGTTTCCAATTTTTCAACTGCCAATTTCCCAACTGCCAATTTCTCAACTGCCAATTTCTCAACTGCCAATTTCCCAACTGCCAATTTCCCAACTGCCAATTTTTCAACTGCCAATTTCCAAATTCTCAATTTCCAATTTCTCAACTGCAGTTTCCAATTTCCCAACTGCAAATTTCTCAACTGCCAATTTCCCATTTCCCAACTGCCAATTTCTCAACTGCCAATTTCCCAACTGCCAATTTCCAAATTCTCAACTTCCAATTTCCCAACTGCCAATTTCTCAACTGCCAATTTCTCAACTGCCAATTTCCCAACTGCTAATTTCCAAATTCTCAACTTCCAATTTCCCAACTGCCAATTTCTCAACTGCCAAATTCTAAACTGCCAATTTCCCAACTGCCAATTTCTCAACTGCCAATTTCCCAACTGTCAATTTCCCAACTCCTAATTTCTCAACTGCCAATTTCTCAACTGCCAATTTCTCAACTGCCAATTTCCAAATTCTCAATTTCCAGTTTCCCAACTGCCAATTTCTCAACTGCCAATTTCCAAATCCTCAAATGCCATTTTCTCAACTGCCAATTTCCAATTTCCCAACTACCAATTTCCAATTTCCCAAGTGCCAATTTCCAATTTCCCAACTGCCAATTTCTCAACTGCCAATTTCTCAACTGCCAATTTCCCAAATGCCAATTTCCAAATTCTCAATTTCCAATTTCTCAACTTCCAATTTCCCAACTGCCAATTTCTCAACTGCCAATTTCTCAACTGCCAATTTCCCAACTGCCAATTTCCAAATTCTCAACTTCCAATTTCCCAACTGCCAATTTCTCAACTGCCAAATTCTCAACTGCCAATTTCCCAACTGCCAATTTCTCAACTGCCAATTTCCCAACTGCCAATTTCCCAACTCCTAATTTCTCAACTGCCAATTTCTGAACTGCCAATTTCCCAACTGCCAATTTCCCAACTGCCAATTTCTCAACTGCCAATTTCAAAATTCTCAATTTCCAATTTCTCAAGTGCCAATTTCCAATTTCCCAACTGCCAATTTCTCAACTGCCAATATCTCAACTGCCAATTTCTCAACTGCCAAATTTTCAACTCCCAATTTCCCAACTCCCAATTTCTGAACTGCGAATTTCCCAACTGCAAATTTCCCAACTGCCAATTTCCCAACAGCCAATTTCCAAATTCTCAAATTTCAAATTTCTCAACTGCCAATTTCCAATTTCCCAACTTCCAATTTCTCAACTTCCAATTTCCAAATTGTCAATTTCAAATTTTTCAACTGCCAGTTTCCAATTTTTCAACTGCCAATTTCCCAGCTGCCAATTTCTCAACTGCCAATTTCTCAACAGCCAATTTTCCAACTGCCAATTTCCCAACTGCCAATTTTTCAACTGCCAATTTCCAAATTCTCAATTTCCAATTTCTCAACTGCAGTTTCCAATTTCCCAACTGCAAATTTCTCAACTGCCAATTTCCCATTTCCCAACTGCCAATTTCTCAACTGCCAATTTCTCAACTGCCAATTTCCCAACTGACAATTTCCAAATTCTCAACTTCCAATTTCCCAACTGCCAATTTCTCAACTGCCAATTTCCCAACTGCCAATTTCCAAATTCTCAACTTCCAATTTCCCAACTGCCAATTTCTCAACTGCCAATTTCTCAACTGCCAATTTCCCAACTGCTAATTTCCAAATTCTCAACTTCCAATTTCTCAACTGCCAATTTCTCAACTGCCAAATTCTCAACTGCCAATTTCCCAACTGCTAATTTCCAAATTCTCAACTTCCAATTTCCCAACTGCCAATTTCTCAACTGCCAAATTCTCAACTGCCAATTTCCCAACTGCCAATTTCTCAACTGCCAATTTCCCAACTGCCAATTTCCCAACTCCTAATTTCTCAACTGCCAATTTCTGAACTGCCAATTTCCCAACTGCCAATTTCCCAACTGCCAATTTCTCAACTGCCAATTTCAAAATTCTCAATTTCCAATTTCTCAAGTGCCAATTTCCAATTTCCCAACTGCCAATTTCAAAACTGCCAATTTCTCAACTGCCAATTTCTCAACTGCCAAATTTTCAACTCCCAATTTCCCAACTGCCAATTTCTGAACTGCGAATTTCCCAACTGCAAATTTCCCAACTGCCAATTTCCCAACTGCCAATTTCTCAACTGCCAATTTCCCAACTGCTAATTTCCAAATTCTCAACTTCCAATTTCCCAACTGCCAATTTCTCAACTGCCAAATTCTCAACTGCCAATTTCCCAACTGCCAATTTCTCAACTGCCAATTTCCCAACTGCCAATTTCCCAACTCCTAATTTCTCAACTGCCAATTTCTGAACTGCCAATTTCCCAACTGCCAATTTCCCAACTGCCAATTTCTCAACTGCCAATTTCAAAATTCTCAATTTCCAATTTCTCAAGTGCCAATTTCCAATTTCCCAACTGCCAATTTCAAAACTGCCAATTTCTCAACTCCCAATTTCCCAACTGCCAATTTCTGAACTGCGAATTTCCCAACTGCAAATTTCCCAACTGCCAATTTCCCAACTGCCAATTTCCCAACAGCCAATTTCCAAATTCTCAAATTTCAAATTTCTCAACTGCCAATTTCCAATTTCCCAACTGCCAATTTCTCAACTGCCAATTTCCAAATTGTCAATTTCCAATTTTTCAACTGCCAGTTTCCAATTTTTCAACTGCCAATTTCCCAACTGCCAATTTCTCAACTGCCAATTTCTCAACTGCCAATTTTCCAACTGCCAATTTCCCAACTGCCAATTTCCCATTTCCCAACTGCCAATTTCTCACTGGCAATTTCTCAACTGCCAATTTCCCAACTGCCAATTTCCAAATTCTCAACTTCCAATTTCCCAACTGCCAATTTCTCAACTGCCAATTTCTCAACTGCCAATTTCCCAACTGCTAATTTCCAAATTCTCAACTTCCAATTTCCCAACTGCCAATTTCTCAACTGCCAATTTCTCAACTGCCAAATTCTCAACTGCCAATTTCCCAACTGCCAATTTCTCAACTGCCAATTTCCCAACTGCCAAGTTCCCAACTCCTAATTTCTCAACTGCCAATTTCTGAACTGCCAATTTCCCAACTGCCAATTTCCCAACTGCCAATTTCTCAACTGCCAATTTCAAAATTCTCAATTTCCAATTTCTCAAGTGCCAATTTCCAATTTCCCAACTGCCAATTTCTCAACTGCCAATTTCTCAACTGCCAATTTCTCAACTGCCAAATTTTCAACTCCCAATTTCCCAACTCCCAATTTCTGAACTGCGAATTTCCCAAATGCAAATTTCCCAACTGCCAATTTCCCAACTGCCAATTTCCCATTTCCCAACTGCCAATTTCTCAACTGCCAATTTCCCAACTGCCAATTTCTCAACTTCCAATTTCCAATTTTTCAACTGCCAATTGCCCAACTGCCAATTTCTCAACTGCCAATTTCCAAATTCTAAAATTCCAATTTCTCAACATCCAATTTCCAATTTTTCAACTGCCAATTTCTCAACTGCCAATTTCTCAACTTCCAATTTCTCAACTGCCAATTTCCCAACTGACAATTTCCCAACTGCCAATTTCTCAACTGCCAATTTCCAAATTCTCAATTTCCAATTTCTCAACTGCCAATTTCCAATTTCCCAACTGCCAATTTCTCAACTGCCAATTTCTCAAATGCCAAATTCTCAACTGCAAAATTTTCAACTGCCAATTTCCAACTGACAAATTCCAAATTCTCATTTTACAATTTCTCAACTGCAAATTTCCAATTTCTCAACTGCCAATTTCCAATTTTTCAAATGCCAATTTCCCAACTGCCAATTTCTCAACTACCAATTTCTCAACTGCCAATTTCCCAACTGACAATTTCCCAACTGCCAATTTCTCAAGTGCCAATTTCCAAATTCTCAATTTCCAATTTCTCAACTGCCAATTTCCAATTTCCCAACTCCCAATTTCTCAACTGCCAATTTCTCAACTGCCAAATTCTCAACTGCCAAATTTTCAACTGCCAATTTCCAACTGCCAAATTCCAAATTCTCATTTTACAATTTCTCAACTGAAAATTTCCAATTTCCCAATTTCTCAACTGCCAATTTCCAATTTTTCAAATGCCAATTTCCCAACTGCCAATTTCCAAACTGCCAATTTCTAAACTGCCAACTTCTCAACTGCCAATTTCCCAACTGCCAATTTTTCAACTGCCAATTTCCAAATTCTCAATTTCCAATTTCTCAACTGCCAGTTTCCAATTTCCCAACTGCCAATTTCTCAACTGCCAATTTCCCATTTCCCAACTTCCAATTTCTCAACTGCCAATTTCTCAACTGCCAATTTCCCAACTGCCAATTTCCCAACTCCTAATTTCTCAACTGCCAATTTCTGAACTGCCAATTTCCCAACTGCCAATTTCCCAACTGCGAATTTCTCAACTGCCAATTTCAAAATTCTCAATTTCCAATTTCTCAAGTGCCAATTTCCAATTTCCCAACTGCCAATTTCAAAACTGCCAATTTCTCAACTGCCAATTTCTCAACTGCCAAATTTTTAACTCCCAATTTCCCAACTGCCAATTTCTGAACTGCGAATTTCCCAACTGCAAATTTCCCAACTGCCAATTTCCCAACTGCCAATTTCCCAACAGCCAATTTCCAAATTCTCAAATTTCAAATTTCTCAACTGCCAATTTCCAATTTCCCAACTGCCAATTTCTCAACTGCCAATTTCCAAATTGTCAATTTCCAATTTTTCAACTGCCAGTTTCCAATTTTTCAACTGCCAATTTCCCAACTGCCAATTTCTCAACTGCCAATTTCTCAACTGCCAATTTTCCAACTGCCAATTTCCCAACTGCCAATTTCCCATTTCCCAACTGCCAATTTCTCAACTGCCAATTTCTCAACTGCCAATTTCCCAACTGCCAATTTCCAAATTCTCAACTTCCAATTTCCCAACTGCCAATTTCTCAACTGCCAATTTCTCAACTGCCAATTTCCCAACTGCTAATTTCCAAATTCTCAACTTCCAATTTCCCAACTGCCAATTTCTCAACTGCCAATTTCTCAACTGCCAAATTCTCAACTGCCAATTTCCCAACTGCCAATTTCTCAACTGCCAATTTCCCAACTGCCAAGTTCCCAACTCCTAATTTCTCAACTGCCAATTTCTGAACTGCCAATTTCCCAACTGCCAATTTCCCAACTGCCAATTTCTCAACTGCCAATTTCAAAATTCTCAATTTCCAATTTCTCAAGTGCCAATTTCCAATTTCCCAACTGCCAATTTCTCAACTGCCAATTTCTCAACTGCCAATTTCTCAACTGCCAAATTTTCAACTCCCAATTTCCCAACTCCCAATTTCTGAACTGCGAATTTCCCAAATGCAAATTTCCCAACTGCCAATTTCCCAACTGCCAATTTCCCAACAGCCAATTTCCAAATTCTCAAATTTCAAATTTCTCAACTGCCAATTTCCAATTTCCCAACTTCCAATTTCTCAACTGCCAATTTCCCAACAGCCAATTTCCAAATTCTCAAATTTCCAATTTCTCAACTGCCAATTTCCAATTTCTCAACTTCCAATTTCCAAATTGCCAATTTCCAATTTCCCAACTTCCAATTTCTCAACTGCCAATTTCCCAACAGCCAATTTCCAAATTCTCAAATTTCCAATTTCTCAACTGCCAATTTCCAATTTCCCAACTGCCAATTTCTCAACTGCCAATTTCCAAATTCTCAATTTCCAATTTCTCAACTGCCAATTTCCAATTTCCCAACTGCCAATTTCTCAATTTCCAATTTCTCAACTGCAGTTTCCAATTTCCCAACTGCAAATTTCTCAACTGCCAATTTCCCATTTCCCAACTGCCAATTTCTCAACTGCCAATTTCTCAACTGCCAATTTCCCAACTGACAATTTCCAAATTCTCAACTTCCAATTTCCCAACTGCCAATTTCCCAACTGCCAATTTCCCAACTGCCAATTTCCAAATTCTCAACTTCCAATTTCCCAACTGCCAATTTCTCAACTGTCAATTTCTCAACTGCCAATTTCCCAACTGCTAATTTCCAAATTCTCAACTGCCAATTTCTCAACTGCCAAATTCTCAACTGCCAATTTCCCAACTCCCAATTTCTCAACTGCCAATTTCCCAACTGCCAATTTCCCAACTCCTAATTTCTCAACTGCCAATTTCTCAACTGCCAATTTCTGAACTGCCAATTTCCCAACTGCCAATTTCCCAACTGCCAATTTCTCAATTGCCAATTTCAAAATTCTCAATTTCCAATTTCTCAACTGCCAATTTTCAATTTCCCAACTGCCATATTCTCAACTACCAATTTCCAAATTCTCAATTTCCCAACTGCCAATTTCCAAATTCTCAATATCCAATTTCCCAACTTCCAATTTCCAAATTCTCAATTTCCCAACTGCCAATTTCCCAACTGCCAATTTCCAAATTATCAATTTCCAATTTATCAACTGCAGTTTCCAATTTCGCAACTGCAAATTTCTCAACTGCCAATTTCCCATTTCCCAACTGCCAATTTCTCAACTGCCAATTTCTCAACTGCCAATTTCCCAACTGCCAATTTCCAAATTCTCAACTTCCAATTTCCCAACTGCCAATTTCTCAACTGCCAATTTCTCAACTGCCAATTTCCCAACTGCTAATTTCCAAATTCTCAACTTCCAATTTCTCAACTGCCAATTTCTCAACTGCCAAATTCTCAACTGCCAATTTCCCAACTGCCAATTTCTCAACTGCCAATTTCCCAACTGCCAAGTTCCCAACTGCTAATTTTTCAACTGCCAATTTCTGAACTGCCAATTTCCCAACTGCCAATTTCCCAACTGCCAATTTCCGAACTGCCAAATTTTCAAATCCCAATTTCCCAACTGCCAATTTCTGAACTGCGAATTTCCCAACTGCAAATTTCCCAACTGCCAATTTCCCAACTGCCAATTTCCCAACAGCCAATTTTCAAATTCTCAAATTTCAAATTTCTCAACTGCCAATTTCCAATTTCCCAACTTCCAATTTCTCAACTTCCAATTTCCAAAATGTCAATTTCCAATTTTTCAACTGCCAGTTTCCAATTTTTCAACTGCCAATTTCCCAACTGCCTATTTTTCAACTGCCAATTTCTCAACTGCCAATTTTCCAACTGCCAATTTCCCAACTGCCAATTTTTCAACTGCCAATTTCCAAATTCTCAATTTCCAATTTCTCAACTGCAGTTTCCAATTTCCCAACTGCAAATTTCTCAACTGCCAATTTCCCATTTCCCAAGTGCCAATTTCTCAACTGCCAATTTCTCAACTGCCAATTTCCCAACTGCCAATTTCCAAATTCTCAACTTCCAATTTCCCAACTGCCAATTTCTCAACTGCCAATTTCTCAACTGCCAATTTCCCAACTGCTAATTTCCAAATTCTCAACTTCCAATTTCTCAACTGCCAATTTCTCAACTGCCAAATTCTCAACTGCCAATTTCCCAACTGCCAATTTCTCAACTGCCAATTTCCCAACTGCCAAGTTCCCAACTGCTAATTTCTCAACTGCCAATTTCTGAACTGCCAATTTCCCAACTGCCAATTTCCCAACTGCCAATTTCCCAACTGCCAATTTCTCAACTGCCAATTTCAAAATTCTCAATTTCCAATTTCTCAAGTGCCAATTTCCAATTTCCCAACTGCCAATTTCTCAAGTGCCAATTTCTCAACTGCCAATTTCTCAACTGCCAAATTTTCAAATCCCAATTTCCCAACTGCCAATTTCTGAACTGCGAATTTCCCAACTGCAAATTTCCCAACTGCCAATTTCCCAACTTCCAATTTCCCAACTGCCAATTTCTCAACTGCCAATTTCCAAATTCTCAACTTCCAATTTCCCAACTGCCAATTTCTCAACTGCCAATTTCCCAACTGCTAATTTCCAAATTCTCAACTTCCAATTTCCCAACTGCCAATTTCTCAACTGCCAAATTCTCAACTGCCAATTTCCCAACTGCCAATTTCTCAACTGCCAATTTCCCAACTGCCAAGTTCCCAACTCCTAATTTCTCAACTGCCAATTTCTGAACTGCCAATTTCCCAACTGCCAATTTCCCAACTGCCAATTTCTTAACTGCCAATTTCAAAATTCTCAATTTCCAATTTCTCAAGTGCCAATTTCCAATTTCCCAACTGCCAATTTCTCAACTGCCAATTTCTCATCTGCCAATTTCTCAACTGCCATTTTCCCAACTGCCAATTTCCAAATTCTCCATTTCCAATTTCTCAACTGCCAATTTCCAATTTCCCAACTGCCAATTTCTCAACTGCCAATTTCTCAACTGCCAATTTCTCAACTGCCAATTTCCAATTTCCCAACAGCAAATTTCTCAACTGCCAGTTTCCCAACAGTCAATTTCTCAACTGCCAATTTCTCAACTGTCAATTTCTCAACTGCCAATTTCTCAACAGCCAATTTCCCAACAGCCAATTTCCAAATTCTCAAATTTCCAATTTCTCAACTGCCAATTTCCAATTTCTCAACTTCCAATTTCCAAATTGCCAATTTCCAATTTTTCAACTGCCAGTTTCCAATTTTTCAACTGCCAATTTCCCAACTGCCAATTTCTCAACTGCCAATTTCTCAACTGCCAATTTTCCAACTGCCAATTTCCCAACTGCCAATTTTTCAACTGCCAATTTCCAAATTCTCAATTTCCAATTTCTCAACTGCAGTTTCCAATTTCCCAACTGCAAATTTCTCAACTGCCAATTTCCCATTTCCCAACTGCCAATTTCTCAACTGCCAATTTCCCAACTGCCAATTTCCAAATTCTCAACTTCCAATTTCCCAACTTCCAATTTCCCAACTGCCAATTTCTCAACTGCCAAATTCTAAACTGCCAATTTCCCAACTGCCAATTTCTCAACTGCCAATTTCCCAACTGTCAATTTCCCAACTCCTAATTTCTCAACTGCCAATTTCTGAACTGCCAATTTCCCAACTGCCAATTTCCCAACTGCCAATTTCTCAACTGCCAATTTCAAAATTCTCAATTTCCAATTTCTCAACTGCCAAATTCTCAACTGCCAATTTCCCAACTGCCAATTTCTCAACTGCCAATTTCCCAACTGCCAATTTCCCAACTCCTAATTTCTCAACTGCGAATTTCTGAACTGCCAATTTCCCAACTGCCAATTTCTCAACTGCCAATTTCCAAATTCTCAATTTCCCAACTGCCAATTTCCAAATTCTCAATTTCCAATTTCCCAACTTCCAATTTCCAAATTCTCAATTTCCCAACTGCCAATTTCCCAACTGCCAATTTCCAAATTCTCAATTTCCAATTTCCCAACTGCCAATTTCTCAACTGCCAATTTCTCAACTGCCAATTTCCAAATCCTCAATTTCCAATTTCTCAAATACCAATTTCTCAACTGCCAATTTCCAATTTCTCAACTGCCAATTTCTCAACTGCCAATTTCCCAATTGCCAATTTCTGAACTGCCAATTTCATATTTCTCAACTGCCAATTTTCAATTTCCCAACTGCCATATTCTCAACTGCCAATTTCCAAATTCTCAATTTCCAATTTCCCAACTGCCAATTTCCCAACAGCCAATTTCCCAACTGCCAATTTCTCAACTGCCAATTTCCAATTTTCCAACTGCCAATTTCTCATCTGCCAATTTCTCAACTGCCATTTTCCCAACTGCCAATTTCCAAATTCTCCATTTCCAATTTCTCAACTGCCAATTTCCAATTTCCCAACTGCCAATTTCTCAACTGCCAATTTCTCAACTGCCAATTTCTCAACTGCCAATTTTCAATTTCCCAACAGCAAATTTCTCAACTGCCAGTTTCCCAACAGTCAATTTCTCAACTGCCAATTTCTCAACTGTCAATTTCTCAACTGCCAATTTCTCAACAGCCAATTTCCCAACTTCCAAATTCCCAACTGCCAATTTCCAAATTCTCAACTGCCAATTTTCCAACTGCCAATTTCCCAACTGCCAATTTCCAAATTCTCAATTTCCTATTTCTCAACTGCCAATTTTCAATTTCCCAACTGCCATATTCTCAACTGCCAATTTCCAAATTCTCAATTTCCAATTTCCCAACTGCCAATTTCCCAACAGCCAATTTCCCAACTGCCAATTTCTCAACTGCCAATTTCTCAACTGCCAATTTCCAATTTCCCAACTGCCAATTTCTCAACTTCCAATTTCCAATTTTTCAACTGCCAATTGCCCAACTGCCAATTTCTCAACTGCCAATTTCCAAATTCTAAAATTCCAATTTCTCAACATCCAATTTCCAATTTTTCAACTGCCAATTTCTCAACTGCCAATTTCTCAACTTCCAATTTCTCAACTGCCAATTTCCCAACTGACAATTTCCCAACTGCCAATTTCTCAACTGCCAATTTCCAAATTCTCAATTTCCAATTTCTCAACTGCCAATTTCCAATTTCCCAACTGCCAATTTCTCAACTGCCAATTTCTCAAATGCCAAATTCTCAACTGCAAAATTTTCAACTGCCAATTTCCAACTGACAAATTCCAAATTCTCATTTTACAATTTCTCAACTGCAAATTTCCAATTTCTCAACTGCCAATTTCCAATTTTTCAAATGCCAATTTCCCAACTGCCAATTTCTCAACTACCAATTTCTCAACTGCCAATTTCCCAACTGACAATTTCCCAACTGCCAATTTCTCAAGTGCCAATTTTCAAATTCTCAATTTCCAATTTCTCAACTGCCAATTTCCAATTTCCCAACTCCCAATTTCTCAACTGCCAATTTCTCAACTGCCAAATTCTCAACTGCCAAATTTTCAACTGCCAATTTCCAACTGCCAAATTCCAAATTCTCATTTTACAATTTCTCAACTGAAAATTTCCAATTTCCCAATTTCTCAACTGCCAATTTCCAATTTTTCAAATGCCAATTTCCCAACTGCCAATTTCCAAATTGCCAATTTCTAAACTGCCAACTTCTCAACTGCCAATTTCCCAACTGCCAATTTTTCAACTGCCAATTTCCAAATTCTCAATTTCCAATTTCTCAACTGCCAGTTTCCAATTTCCCAACTGCCAATTTCTCAACTGCCAATTTCCCATTTCCCAACTTCCAATTTCTCAACTGCCAATTTCCAAATTCTCAATTTCCAATTTCCCAACTGCAAATTTCTCAACTGCCAATTTCCCATTTCCCAACTGCCAATTTCTCAACTGCCAATTTCTCAACTGCCAATTTCCCAACTGCCAATTTCCAAATTCTCAACTTCCAATTTCCCAACTGCCAATTTCTCAACTGCCAATTTCTCAACTGCCAATTTCCCAACTGCTAATTTCCAAATTCTCAACTTCCAATTTCCCAACTGCCAATTTCTCAACTGCCAAATTCTCAACTGCCAATTTCCCAACTGCCAATTTCTCAACTGCCAATTTCCCAACTGCCAATTTCCCAACTCCTAATTTCTCAACTGCCAATTTCTGAACTGCCAATTTCCCAACTGCCAATTTCCCAACTGCCAATTTCTCAACTGCCAATTTCAAAATTCTCAATTTCCAATTTCTCAAGTGCCAATTTCCAATTTCCCAACTGCCAATTTCAAAACTGCCAATTTCTCAACTGCCAATTTCTCAACTGCCAAATTTTCAACTCCCAATTTCCCAACTGCCAATTTCTGAACTGCGAATTTCCCAACTGCAAATTTCCCAACTGCCAATTTCCCAACTGCCAATTTCCCAACAGCCAATTTCCAAATTCTCAAATTTCAAATTTCTCAACTGCCAATTTCCAATTTCCCAACTGCCAATTTCTCAACTGCCAATTTCCAAATTTTCAATTTCCAATTTTTCAACAGCCAGTTTCCAATTTTTCAACTGCCAATTTCCCAACTGCCAATTTCTCAACTGCCAATTTCTCAACTGCCAATTTTCCAACTGCCAATTTCCCAACTGCCAATTTCCCATTTCCCAACTGCCAATTTCTCAACTGCCAATTTCTCAACTGCCAATTTCCCAACTGCCAATTTCCAAATTCTCAACTTCCAATTTCCCAACTGCCAATTTCTCAACTGCCAATTTCTCAACTGCCAATTTCCCAACTGCTAATTTCCAAATTCTCAACTTCCAATTTCCCAACTGCCAATTTCTCAACTGCTAATTTCTCAACTGCCAAATTCTCAACTGCCAATTTCCCAACTGCCAATTTCTCAACTGCCAATTTCCCAACTGCCAAGTTCCCAACTCCTAATTTCTCAACTGCCAATTTCTGAACTGCCAATTTCCCAACTGCCAATTTCCCAACTGCCAATTTCTCAACTGCCAATTTCAAAATTCTCAATTTCCAATTTCTCAAGTGCCAATTTCCAATTTCCCAACTGCCAATTTCTCAACTGCCAATTTCTCAACTGCCAATTTCTCAACTGCCAAATTTTCAACTCCCAATTTCCCAACTCCCAATTTCTGAACTGCGAATTTCCCAAATGCAAATTTCCCAACTGCCAATTTCCCAACTGCCAATTTCCCAACAGCCAATTTCCAAATTCTCAAATTTCAAATTTCTCAACTGCCAATTTCCAATTTCCCAACTTCCAATTTCTCAACTGCCAATTTCCCAACAGCCAATTTCCAAATTCTCAAATTTCCAATTTCTCAACTGCCAATTTCCAAATTGCCAATTTCCAATTTTTCAACTGCCAGTTTCCAATTTTTCAACTGCCAATTTCCCAACTGCCAATTTCGCAACTGCCAATTTCTCAACTGCCAATTTCCCAACTGCCAATTTCCCAACTGCCAATTTCCCAACTCCTAATTTCTCAACTGCGAATTTCTGAACTGCCAATTTCCCAACTGCCAATTTCTCAACTGCCAATTTCCAAATTCTCAATTTCCCAACTGCCAATTTCCAAATTCTCAATTTCCAATTTCCCAACTTCCAATTTCCAAATTCTCAATTTCCCAACTGCCAATTTCCCAACTGCCAATTTCCAAATTCTCAATTTCCAATTTCCCAACTGCCAATTTCTCAACTGCCAATTTCCAAATCCTCAATTTCCAATTTCTCAAATACCAATTTCTCAACTGCCAATTTCTCAACTGCCAATTTCCCAACTGCCAATTTCTGAACTGCCAATTTCCTATTTCTCAACTGCCAATTTTCAATTTCCCAACTGCCATATTCTCAACTGCCAATTTCCAAATTCTCAATTTCCAATTTCCCAACTGCCAATTTCCCAACAGCCAATTTCCCAACTGCCAATTTCTCAACTGCCAATTTCCAATTTCCCAACTGCCAATTTCTCAACTGCCAATTTCTCAACTGCCAATTTCTCATCTGCCAATTTCTCAACTGCCATTTTCCCAACTGCCAATTTCCAAATTCTCCATTTCCAATTTCTCAACTGCCAATTTCCAATTTCCCAACTGCCAATTTCTCAACTGCCAATTTCTCAACTGCCAATTTCTCAACTGCCAATTTCCAATTTCCCAACAGCAAATTTCTCAACTGCCAGTTTCCCAACAGTCAATTTCTCAACTGCCAATTTCTCAACTGTCAATTTCTCAACTGCCAATTTCCCAACTGCCAATTTCTCAACTGCCAATTTCAAAATTCTCAATTTCCAATTTCTCAACTGCCAAATTCTCAACTGCCAATTTCCCAACTGCCAATTTCTCAACTGCCAATTTCCCAACTGCCAATTTCCCAACTCTTAATTTCTCAACTGCGAATTTCTGAACTGCCAATTTCCCAACTGCCAATTTCTCAACTGCCAATTTCCAAATTCTCAATTTCCCAACTGCCAATTTCCAAATTCTCAATTTCCAATTTCCCAACTTCCAATTTCCAAATTCTCAATTTCCCAACTGCCAATTTCCCAACTGCCAATTTCCAAATTCTCAATTTCCAATTTCCCAACTTCCAATTTCTCAAATGCCAATTTCTCAACTGCCAATTTCCAAATCCTCAATTTCCAATTTCTCAAATACCAATTTCTCAACTGCCAATTTCCAATTTCTCAACTGCCAATTTCTCAACTGCCAATTTCTCAACTGCCAATTTCTGAACTGCCAATTTCCTATTTCTCAACTGCCAATTTTCAATTTCCCAACTGCCATATTCTCAACTGCCAATTTCCAAATTCTCAATTTCCAATTTCCCAACTGCCAATTTCCCAACAGCCAATTTCCCAACTGCCAATTTCTCAACTGCCAATTTCCAATTTTCCAACTGCCAATTTCTCATCTGCCAATTTCTCAACTGCCATTTTCCCAACTGCCAATTTCCAAATTCTCCATTTCGAATTTCTCAACTGCCAATTTCCAATTTCCCAACTGCCAATTTCTCAACTGCCAATTTCTCAACTGCCAATTTCTCAACTGCCAATTTCCAATTTCCCAACAGCAAATTTCTCAACTGCCAGTTTCCCAACAGTCAATTTCTCAACTGCCAATTTCTCAACTGTCAATTTCTCAACTGCCAATTTCTCAACAGCCAATTTCCCAACTTCCAAATTCCCAACTGCCAATTTCCAAATTCTCAACTGCCAATTTCCCAACTGCCAATTTCCAAATTCTCAATTTCCTATTTCTCAACTGCCAATTTTCAATTTCCCAACTGCCATATTCTCAACTGCCAATTTCCAAATTCTCAATTTCCAATTTCCCAACTGCCAATTTCCCAACAGCCAATTTCCCAACTGCCAATTTCTCAACTGCCAATTTCTCAACTGCCAATTTCCAATTTCCCAACTGCCAATTTCTCAACTTCCAATTTCCAATTTTTCAAATGCCAATTGCCCAACTGCCAATTTCTCAACTGCCAATTTCCAAATTCTAAAATTCCAATTTCTCAACATCCAATTTCCAATTTTTCAACTGCCAATTTCTCAACTGCCAATTTCTCAACTACCAATTTCTCAACTGCCAATTTCCCAACTGACAATTTCCCAACTGCCAATTTCTCAACTGCCAATTTCCAAATTCTCAATTTCCAATTTCTCAACTGCCAATTTCCAATTTCCCAACTGCCAATTTCTCAAATGCCAATTTCTCAAATGCCAAATTCTCAACTGCAAAATTTTCAACTGCCAATTTCCAACTGACAAATTCCAAATTCTCATTTTACAATTTCTCAACTGCAAATTTCCAATTTCTCAACTGCCAATTTCCAATTTTTCAAATGCCAATTTCCCAACTGCCAATTTCTCAACTACCAATTTCTCAACTGCCAATTTCCCAACTGACAATTTCCCAACTGCCAATTTCTCAACTGCCAATTTCCAAATTCTCAATTTCCAATTTCTCAACTGCCAATTTCCAATTTCCCAACTCCCAATTTCTCAACTGCCAATTTCTCAACTGCCAAATTCTCAACTGCCAAATTTTCAACTGCCAATTTCCAACTGCCAAATTCCAAATTCTCATTTTACAATTTCTCAACTGAAAATTTCCAATTTCCCAATTTCTCAACTGCCAATTTCCAATTTTTCAAATGCCAATTTCCCAACTTCCAATTTCCAAACTGCCAATTTCTAAACTGCCAACTTCTCAACTGCCAATTTCCCAACTGCCAATTTTTCAACTGCCAATTTCCAAATTCTCAATTTCCAATTTCTCAACTGCCAGTTTCCAATTTCCCAACTGCCAATTTCTCAACTGCCAATTTCCCATTTCCCAACTTCCAATTTCTCAACTGCCAATTTCCAAATTCTCAATTTCCAATTTCCCAACTGCAAATTTCTCAACTCCCAATTTCCCATTTCCCAACTGCCAATTTCTCAACTGCCAATTTCTCAACTGCCAATTTCCCAACTGCCAATTTCCAAATTCTCAACTTCCAATTTCCCAACTGCCAATTTCTCAACTGCCAATTTCTCAACTGCCAATTTCCCAACTGCTAATTTCCAAATTCTCAACTTCCAATTTCCCAACTGCCAATTTCTCAACTGCCAAATTCTCAACTGCCAATTTCCCAACTGCCAATTTCTCAACTGCCAATTTCCCAACTGCCAATTTCCCAACTCCTAATTTCTCAACTGCCAATTTCTGAACTGCCAATTTCCCAACTGCCAATTTCCCAACTGCCAATTTCTCAACTGCCAATTTCAAAATTCTCAATTTCCAATTTCTCAAGTGCCAATTTCCAATTTCCCAACTGCCAATTTCAAAACTGCCAATTTCTCAACTGCCAATTTCTCAACTGCCAAATTTTCAACTCCCAATTTCCCAACTGCCAATTTCTGAACTGCGAATTTCCCAACTGCAAATTTCCCAACTGCCAATTTCCCAACTGCCAATTTCCCAACAGCCAATTTCCAAATTCTCAAATTTCAAATTTCTCAACTGCCAATTTCCAATTTCCCAACTGCCAATTTCTCAACTGCCAATTTCCAAATTGTCAATTTCCAATTTTTCAACTGCCAGTTTCCAATTTTTCAACTGCCAATTTCCCAACTGCCAATATCTCAACTGCCAATTTCTCAACTGCCAATTTTCCAACTGCCAATTTCCCAACTGCCAATTTCCCATTTCCCAACTGCCAATTTCTCAACTGCCAATTTCTCAACTGCCAATTTCCCAACTGCCAATTTCCAAATTCTCAACTTCCAATTTCCCAACTGCCAATTTCTCAACTGCCAATTTCTCAACTGCCAATTTCCCAACTGCTAATTTCCAAATTCTCAACTTCCAATTTCCCAACTGCCAATTTCTCAACTGCCAATTTCTCAACTGCCAAATTCTCAACTGCCAATTTCCCAACTGCCAATTTCTCAACTGCCAATTTCCCAACTGCCAAGTTCCCAACTCCTAATTTCTCAACTGCCAATTTCTGAACTGCCAATTTCCCAACTGCCAATTTCCCAACTGCCAATTTCTTAACTGCCAATTTCAAAATTCTCAATTTCCAATTTCTCAAGTGCCAATTTCCAATTTCCCAACTGCCAATTTCTCAACTGCCAATTTCTCAACTGCCAATTTCTCAACTGCCAAATTTTCAACTCCCAATTTCCCAACTCCCAATTTCTGAACTGCGAATTTCCCAAATGCAAATTTCCCAACTGCCAATTTCCCAACTGCCAATTTCCCAACAGCCAATTTCCAAATTCTCAAATTTCAAATTTCTCAACTGCCAATTTCCAATTTCCCAACTTCCAATTTCTCAACTGCCAATTTCCCAACAGCCAATTTCCAAATTCTCAAATTTCCAATTTCTCAACTGCCAATTTCCAATTTCTCAACTTCCAATTTCCAAATTGCCAATTTCCAATTTTTCAACTGCCAGTTTCCAATTTTTCAACTGCCAATTTCCCAACTGCCAATTTCTCAACTGCCAATTTCTCAACTGCCAATTTCCCAACTGCCAATTTCCCAACTGCCAATTTTTCAACTGCCAATTTCCAAATTCTCAATTTCCAATTTCTCAACTGCAGTTTCCAATTTCCCAACTGCAAATTTCTCAACTGCCAATTTCCCATTTCCCAACTGCCAATTTCCCAACTGCCAATTTCCCAACTGCCAATTTCCAAATTCTCAACTTCCAATTTCCCAACTGCCAATTTCTCAACTGCCAATTTCTCAACTGCCAATTTCCCAACTGCTAATTTCCAAATTCTCAACTTCCAATTTCCCAACTGCCAATTTCTCAACTGCCAAATTCTAAACTGCCAATTTCCCAACTGCCAATTTCTCAACTGCCAATTTCCCAACTGTCAATTTCCCAACTCCTAATTTCTCAACTGCCAATTTCTCAACTGCCAATTTCTCAACTGCCAATTTCCAAATTCTCAATTTCCAGTTTCCCAACTGCCAATTTCTCAACTGCCAATTTCCAAATCCTCAAATGCCATTTTCTCAACTGCCAATTTCCAATTTCCCAACTACCAATTTCCAATTTCCCAAGTGCCAATTTCCAATTTCCCAACTGCCAATTTCTCAACTGCCAATTTCTCAACTGCCAATTTCCCAAATGCCAATTTCCAAATTCTCAATTTCCAATTTCTCAACTTCCAATTTCTCAACTGCCAAATTCTCAACTGCCAATTTCCCAATTGCCAATTTCTCAACTGCCAATTTCCCAACTGCCAAGTTCCCAACTGCTAATTTCTCAACTGCCAATTTCTCAACTGCCAATTTCCCAACTGCCAATTTCCCAACTGCCAATTTCCCAACTGCCAATTTCTCAACTGCCAATTTCAAAATTCTCAATTTCCAATTTCTCAAGTGCCAATTTCCAATTTCTCAACTGCCAATTTCTCAAGTGCCAATTTCTCAACTGCCAATTTCTCAACTGCCAAATTTTCAAATCCCAATTTCCCAACTGCCAATTTCCCAACTGCCAATTTCTCAACTGCCAATTTCAAAATTCTCAATTTCCAATTTCTCAAGTGCCAATTTCCAATTTCCCAACTGCCAATTTCTCAACTGCCAATTTCTCAACTGCCAATTTCTCAACTGCCAATTTCCCAACTGCCAATTTCCCAACTGCCAATTTTTCAACTGCCAATTTCCAAATTCTCAATTTCCAATTTCTCAACTGCAGTTTCCAATTTCCCAACTGCAAATTTCTCAACTGCCAATTTCCCATTTCCCAACTGCCAATTTCCCAACTGCCAATTTCCCAACTGCCAATTTCCAAATTCTCAACTTCCAATTTCCCAACTGCCAATTTCTCAACTGCCAATTTCTCAACTGCCAATTTCCCAACTGCTAATTTCCAAATTCTCAACTTCCAATTTCCCAACTGCCAATTTCTCAACTGCCAAATTCTAAACTGCCAATTTCCCAACTGCCAATTTCTCAACTGCCAATTTCCCAACTGTCAATTTCCCAACTCCTAATTTCTCAACTGCCAATTTCTCAACTGCCAATTTCTCAACTGCCAATTTCCAAATTCTCAATTTCCAGTTTCCCAACTGCCAATTTCTCAACTGCCAATTTCCAAATCCTCAAATGCCATTTTCTCAACTGCCAATTTCCAATTTCCCAACTACCAATTTCCAATTTCCCAAGTGCCAATTTCCAATTTCCCAACTGCCAATTTCTCAACTGCCAATTTCTCAACTGCCAATTTCCCAAATGCCAATTTCCAAATTCTCAATTTCCAATTTCTCAACTTCCAATTTCCCAACTGCCAATTTCTCAACTGCCAATTTCTCAACTGCCAATTTCCCAACTGCCAATTTCCAAATTCTCAACTTCCAATTTCCCAACTGCCAATTTCTCAACAGCCAAATTCTCAACTGCCAATTTCCCAACTGCCAATTTCTCAACTGCCAATTTCCCAACTGCCAATTTCCCAACTCCTAATTTCTCAACTGCCAATTTCTGAACTGCCAATTTCCCAACTGCCAATTTCCCAACTGCCAATTTCTCAACTGCCAATTTCAAAATTCTCAATTTCCAATTTCTCAAGTGCCAATTTCCAATTTCCCAACTGCCAATTTCTCAACTGCCAATTTCTCAACTACCAATTTCTCAACTGCCAAATTTTCAACTCCCAATTTCCCAACTCCCAATTTCTGAACTGCGAATTTCCCAACTGCAAATTTCCCAACTGCCAATTTCCCAACTGCCAATTTCCCAACAGCCAATTTCCAAATTCTCAAATTTCAAATTTCTCAACTGCCAATTTCCAATTTCCCAACTTCCAATTTCTCAACTTCCAATTTCCAAATTGTCAATTTCAAATTTTTCAACTGCCAGTTTCCAATTTTTCAACTGCCAATTTCCCAGCTGCCAATTTCTCAACTGCCAATTTCTCAACAGCATATTTTCCAACTGCCAATTTCCCAACTGCCAATTTCTCAACTGCCAATTTCCAAATTCTCAATTTCCAGTTTCCCAACTGCCAATTTCTCAACTGCCAATTTCCAAATCCTCAAATGCCATTTTCTCAACTGCCAATTTCCAATTTCCCAACTACCAATTTCCAATTTCCCAAGTGCCAATTTCCAATTTCCCAACTGCCAATTTCTCAACTGCCAATTTCTCAACTGCCAATTTCCCAAATGCCAATTTCCAAATTCTCAATTTCCAAATTCTCAACTTCCAATTTCTCAACTTCCAATTTCTCAACTGCCAATTTCTCAACTGCCAATTTCCCAACTGCCAATTTCCAAATTCTCAACTTCCAATTTCCCAACTGCCAATTTCTCAACTGCCAATTTCTCAACTGCCAATTTCCCAACTGCCAATTTCCCAACTCCTAATTTCTCAACTGCCAATTTCTGAACTGCCAATTTCCCAACTGCCAATTTCCCAACTGCCAATTTCTCAACTGCCAATTTCAAAATTCTCAATTTCCAATTTCTCAAGTGCCAATTTCCAATTTCCCAACTGCCAATTTCTCAACTGCCAATATCTCAACTGCCAATTTCTCAACTGCCAAATTTTCAACTCCCAATTTCCCAACTCCCAATTTCTGAACTGCGAATTTCCCAACTGCAAATTTCCCAACTGCAAATTTCCCAACTGCCAATTTCCCAACTGCCAATTTCCAAATTCTCAAATTTCAAATTTCTCAACTGCCAATTTCCAATTTCCCAACTTCCAATTTCTCAACTTCCAATTTCCAAATTGTCAATTTCAAATTTTTCAACTGCCAGTTTCCAATTTTTCAACTGCCAATTTCCCAGCTGCCAATTTCTCAACTGCCAATTTCTCAACAGCCAATTTTCCAACTGCCAATTTCCCAACTGCCAATTTTTCAACTGCCAATTTCCAAATTCTCAATTTCCAATTTCTCAACTGCAGTTTCCAATTTCCCAACTGCAAATTTCTCAACTGCCAATTTCCCATTTCCCAACTGCCAATTTCTCAACTGCCAATTTCTCAACTGCCAATTTCCCAACTGACAATTTCCAAATTCTCAACTTCCAATTTCCCAACTGCCAATTTCTCAACTGCCAATTTCCCAACTGCCAATTTCCAAATTCTCAACTTCCAATTTCCCAACTGCCAATTTCTCAACTGCCAATTTCTCAACTGCCAATTTCCCAACTGCTAATTTCCAAATTCTCAACTTCCAATTTCCCAACTGCCAATTTCTCAACTGCCAAATTCTCAACTGCCAATTTCCCAACTCCCAATTTCTCAACTGCCAATTTCCCAACTGCCAATTTCCCAACTCCTAATTTCTCAACTGCCAATTTCTCAACTGCCAATTTCTCAACTGCCAATTTCCCAACTGCCAATTTCCCAACTGCCAATTTCTCAATTGCCAATTTCAAAATTCTCAATTTCCAATTTCTCAACTGCCAATTTTCAATTTCCCAACTGCCATATTCTCAACTACCAATTTCCAAATTCTCAATTTCCCAACTGCCAATTTCCAAATTCTCAATATCCAATTTCCCAACTTCCAATTTCCAAATTCTCAATTTCCCAACTGCCAATTTCCCAACTGCCAATTTCCAATTTCTCAACTGCAGTTTCCAATTTCGCAACTGCAAATTTCTCAACTGCCAATTTCCCATTTCCCAACTGCCAATTTCTCAACTGCCAATTTCTCAACTGCCAATTTCCCAACTGCCAATTTCCAAATTCTCAACTTCCAATTTCCCAACTGCCAATTTCTCAACTGCCAATTTCTCAACTGCCAATTTCCCAACTGCTAATTTCCAAATTCTCAACTTCCAATTTCTCAACTGCCAATTGCTCAACTGCCAAATTCTCAACTGCCAATTTCCCAACTGCCAATTTCTCAACTGCCAATTTCTCAACTGCCAATTTCCCAACTGCTAATTTCCAAATTCTCAACTTCCAATTTCTCAACTGCCAATTTCTCAACTGCCAAATTCTCAACTGCCAATTTCCCAATTGCCAATTTCTCAACTGCCAATTTCCCAACTGCCAAGTTCCCAACTGCTAATTTCTCAACTGCCAATTTCTGAACTGCCAATTTCCCAACTGCCAATTTCCCAACTGCCAATTTCCCAACTGCCAATTTCTCAACTGCCAATTTCAAAATTCTCAATTTCCAATTTCTCAAGTGCCAATTTCCAATTTCTCAACTGCCAATTTCTCAAGTGCCAATTTCTCAACTGCCAATTTCTCAACTGCCAAATTTTCAAATCCCAATTTCCCAACTGCCAATTTCCCAACTGCCAATTTCTCAACTGCCAATTTCAAAATTCTCAATTTCCAATTTCTCAAGTGCCAATTTCCAATTTCCCAACTGCCAATTTCTCAACTGCCAATTTCTCAACTGCCAATTTCTCAACTGCCAATTTCCCAACTGCCAATTTCCCAACTGCCAATTTTTCAACTGCCAATTTCCAAATTCTCAATTTCCAATTTCTCAACTGCAGTTTCCAATTTCCCAACTGCAAATTTCTCAACTGCCAATTTCCCATTTCCCAACTGCCAATTTCCCAACTGCCAATTTCCCAACTGCCAATTTCCAAATTCTCAACTTCCAATTTCCCAACTGCCAATTTCTCAACTGCCAATTTCTCAACTGCCAATTTCCCAACTGCTAATTTCCAAATTCTCAATTTCCAATTTCTCAACTTCCAATTTCCCAACTGCCAATTTCTCAACTGCCAATTTCTCAACTGCCAATTTCCCAACTGCCAATTTCCAAATTCTCAACTTCCAATTTCCCAACTGCCAATTTCTCAACAGCCAAATTCTCAACTGCCAATTTCCCAACTGCCAATTTCTCAACTGCCAATTTCCCAACTGCCAATTTCCCAACTCCTAATTTCTCAACTGCCAATTTCTGAACTGCCAATTTCCCAACTGCCAATTTCCCAACTGCCAATTTCTCAACTGCCAATTTCAAAATTCTCAATTTCCAATTTCTCAAGTGCCAATTTCCAATTTCCCAACTGCCAATTTCTCAACTGCCAATTTCTCAACTACCAATTTCTCAACTGCCAAATTTTCAACTCCCAATTTCCCAACTCCCAATTTCTGAACTGCGAATTTCCCAACTGCAAATTTCCCAACTGCCAATTTCCCAACTGCCAATTTCCCAACAGCCAATTTCCAAATTCTCAAATTTCAAATTTCTCAACTGCCAATTTCCAATTTCCCAACTTCCAATTTCTCAACTTCCAATTTCCAAATTGTCAATTTCAAATTTTTCAACTGCCAGTTTCCAATTTTTCAACTGCCAATTTCCCAGCTGCCAATTTCTCAACTGCCAATTTCTCAACAGCATATTTTCCAACTGCCAATTTCCCAACTGCCAATTTTTCAACTGCCAATTTCCAAATTCTCAATTTCCAATTTCTCAACTGCAGTTTCCAATTTCCCAACTGCAAATTTCTCAACTGCCAATTTCCCATTTCCCAACTGCCAATTTCTCAACTGCCAATTTCTCAACTGCCAATTTCCCAACTGACAATTTCCAAATTCTCAACTTCCAATTTCCCAACTGCCAATTTCTCAACTGCCAATTTCCCAACTGCCAATTTCCAAATTCTCAACTTCCAATTTCCCAACTGCCAATTTCTCAACTGCCAATTTCTCAACTGCCAATTTCCCAACTGCTAATTTCCAAATTCTCAACTTCCAATTTCCCAACTGCCAATTTCTCAACTGCCAAATTCTCAACTGCCAATTTCCCTACTCCCAATTTCTCAACTGCCAATTTCCCAACTGCCAATTTCCCAACTCCTAATTTCTCAACTGCCAATTTCTCAACTGCCAATTTCTGAACTGCCAATTTCCCAACTGCCAATTTCCCAACTGCCAATTTCTCAATTGCCAATTTCAAAATTCTCAATTTCCAATTTCTCAACTGCCAATTTTCAATTTCCCAACTGCCATATTCTCAACTACCAATTTCCAAATTCTCAATTTCCCAACTGCCAATTTCCAAATTCTCAATATCCAATTTCCCAACTTCCAATTTCCAAATTCTCAATTTCCCAACTGCCAATTTCCCAACTGCCAATTTCCAAATTATCAATTTCCAATTTCTCAACTGCAGTTTCCAATTTCGCAACTGCAAATTTCTCAACTGCCAATTTCCCATTTCCCAACTGCCAATTTCTCAACTGCCAATTTCTCAACTGCCAATTTCCCAACTGCCAATTTCCAAATTCTCAACTTCCAATTTCCCAACTGCCAATTTCTCAACTGCCAATTTCTCAACTGCCAATTTCCCAACTGCTAATTTCCAAATTCTCAACTTCCAATTTCTCAACTGCCAATTTCTCAACTGCCAAATTCTCAACTGCCAATTTCCCAACTGCCAATTTCTCAACTGCCAATTTCTCAACTGCCAATTTCCCAACTGCTAATTTCCAAATTCTCAACTTCCAATTTCTCAACTGCCAATTTCTCAACTGCCAAATTCTCAACTGCCAATTTCCCAACTGCCAATTTCTCAACTGCCAATTTCCCAACTGCCAAGTTCCCAACTGCTAATTTCTCAACTGCCAATTTCTGAACTGCCAATTTCCCAACTGCCAATTTCCCAACTGCCAATTTCCCAACTGCCAATTTCTCAACTGCCAATTTCAAAATTCTCAATTTCCAATTTCTCAAGTGCCAATTTCCAATTTCCCAACTGCCAATTTCTCAAGTGCCAATTTCTCAACTGCCAATTTCTCAACTGCCAAATTTTCAAATCCCAATTTCCCAACTGCCAATTTCCCAACTGCCAATTTCTCAACTGCCAATTTCAAAATTCTCAATTTCCAATTTCTCAAGTGCCAATTTCCAATTTCCCAACTGCCAATTTCTCAAGTGCCAATTTCTCAACTGCCAATTTCTCAACTGCCAAATTTTCAAATCCCAATTTCCCAACTGCCAATTTCCCAACTGCCAATTTCTCAACTGCCAATTTCAAAATTCTCAATTTCCAATTTCTCAAGTGCCAATTTCCAATTTCCCAACTGCCAATTTCTCAACTGCCAATTTCTCAACTGCCAATTTCTCAACTGCCAAATTTTCAACTCCCAATTTCCCAACTCCCAATTTCTGAACTGCGAATTTCCCAAATGCAAATTTCCCAACTGCCAATTTCCCAACTGCCAATTTCCCAACAGCCAATTTCCAAATTCTCAAATTTCAAATTTCTCAACTGCCAATTTCCAATTTCCCAACTTCCAATTTCTCAACTGCCAATTTCCCAACAGCCAATTTCCAAATTCTCAAATTTCCAATTTCTCAACTGCCAATTTCCAATTTCTCAACTTCCAATTTCCAAATTGCCAATTTCCAATTTTTCAACTGCCAGTTTCCAATTTTTCAACTGCCAATTTCCCAACTCCCAATTTCTCAACTGCCAATTTCTCAACTGCCAATTTCCCAACTGCCAATTTCCCAACTGCCAATTTTTCAACTGCCAATTTCCAAATTCTCAATTTCCAATTTCTCAACTGCAGTTTCCAATTTCCCAACTGCAAATTTCTCAACTGCCAATTTCCCATTTCCCAACTGCC
This sequence comes from Conger conger, assembly GCF_963514075.1. Taxonomy (NCBI): domain Eukaryota; kingdom Metazoa; phylum Chordata; class Actinopteri; order Anguilliformes; family Congridae; genus Conger; species Conger conger. The sequence continues at coordinate 74,452 of NW_026890493.1, forward strand.
AATTTCTCAACTGCCAATTTCCCAACTGCCAATTTCCAAATTCTCAACTTCCAATTTCCCAACTGCCAATTTCTCAACTGCCAATTTCTCAACTGCCAATTTCCCAACTGCTAATTTCCAAATTCTCAACTTCCAATTTCCCAACTGCCAATTTCTCAACTGCCAAATTCTAAACTGCCAATTTCCCAACTGCCAATTTCTCAACTGCCAATTTCCCAACTGTCAATTTCCCAACTCCTAATTTCTCAACTGCCAATTTCTCAACTGCCAATTTCTCAACTGCCAATTTCCAAATTCTCAATTTCCAGTTTCCCAACTGCCAATTTCTCAACTGCCAATTTCCAAATCCTCAAATGCCATTTTCTCAACTGCCAATTTCCAATTTCCCAACTACCAATTTCCAATTTCCCAAGTGCCAATTTCCAATTTCCCAACTGCCAATTTCTCAACTGCCAATTTCTCAACTGCCAATTTCCCAAATGCCAATTTCCAAATTCTCAATTTCCAAATTCTCAACTTCCAATTTCTCAACTTCCAATTTCTCAACTGCCAATTTCTCAACTGCCAATTTCCCAACTGCCAATTTCCAAATTCTCAACTTCCAATTTCCCAACTGCCAATTTCTCAACTGCCAAATTCTCAACTGCCAATTTCCCAACTGCCAATTTCTCAACTGCCAATTTCCCAACTGCCAATTTCCCAACTCCTAATTTCTCAACTGCCAATTTCTGAACTGCCAATTTCCCAACTGCCAATTTCCCAACTGCCAATTTCTCAACTGCCAATTTCAAAATTCTCAATTTCCAATTTCTCAAGTGCCAATTTCCAATTTCCCAACTGCCAATTTCTCAACTGCCAATATCTCAACTGCCAATTTCTCAACTGCCAAATTTTCAACTCCCAATTTCCCAACTCCCAATTTCTGAACTGCGAATTTCCCAACTGCAAATTTCCCAACTGCAAATTTCCCAACTGCCAATTTCCCAACTGCCAATTTCCAAATTCTCAAATTTCAAATTTCTCAACTGCCAATTTCCAATTTCCCAACTTCCAATTTCTCAACTTCCAATTTCCAAATTGTCAATTTCAAATTTTTCAACTGCCAGTTTCCAATTTTTCAACTGCCAATTTCCCAGCTGCCAATTTCTCAACTGCCAATTTCTCAACAGCCAATTTTCCAACTGCCAATTTCCCAACTGCCAATTTTTCAACTGCCAATTTCCAAATTCTCAATTTCCAATTTCTCAACTGCAGTTTCCAATTTCCCAACTGCAAATTTCTCAACTGCCAATTTCCCATTTCCCAACTGCCAATTTCTCAACTGCCAATTTCTCAACTGCCAATTTCCCAACTGACAATTTCCAAATTCTCAACTTCCAATTTCCCAACTGCCAATTTCTCAACTGCCAATTTCCCAACTGCCAATTTCCAAATTCTCAACTTCCAATTTCCCAACTGCCAATTTCTCAACTGCCAATTTCTCAACTGCCAATTTCCCAACTGCTAATTTCCAAATTCTCAACTTCCAATTTCCCAACTGCCAATTTCTCAACTGCCAAATTCTCAACTGCCAATTTCCCAACTCCCAATTTCTCAACTGCCAATTTTCCAAATGCCAATTTCCCAACTCCTAATTTCTCAACTGCCAATTTCTCAACTGCCAATTTCTCAACTGCCAATTTCCCAACTGCCAATTTCCCAACTGCCAATTTCTCAATTGCCAATTTCAAAATTCTCAATTTCCAATTTCTCAACTGCCAATTTTCAATTTCCCAACTGCCATATTCTCAACTACCAATTTCCAAATTCTCAATTTCCCAACTGCCAATTTCCAAATTCTCAATATCCAATTTCCCAACTTCCAATTTCCAAATTCTCAATTTCCCAACTGCCAATTTCCCAACTGCCAATTTCCAATTTCTCAACTGCAGTTTCCAATTTCGCAACTGCAAATTTCTCAACTGCCAATTTCCCATTTCCCAACTGCCAATTTCTCAACTGCCAATTTCTCAACTGCCAATTTCCCAACTGCCAATTTCCAAATTCTCAACTTCCAATTTCCCAACTGCCAATTTCTCAACTGCCAATTTCTCAACTGCCAATTTCCCAACTGCTAATTTCCAAATTCTCAACTTCCAATTTCTCAACTGCCAATTGCTCAACTGCCAAATTCTCAACTGCCAATTTCCCAACTGCCAATTTCTCAACTGCCAATTTCTCAACTGCCAATTTCCCAACTGCTAATTTCCAAATTCTCAACTTCCAATTTCTCAACTGCCAATTTCTCAACTGCCAAATTCTCAACTGCCAATTTCCCAATTGCCAATTTCTCAACTGCCAATTTCCCAACTGCCAAGTTCCCAACTGCTAATTTCTCAACTGCCAATTTCTGAACTGCCAATTTCCCAACTGCCAATTTCCCAACTGCCAATTTCCCAACTGCCAATTTCTCAACTGCCAATTTCAAAATTCTCAATTTCCAATTTCTCAAGTGCCAATTTCCAATTTCTCAACTGCCAATTTCTCAAGTGCCAATTTCTCAACTGCCAATTTCTCAACTGCCAAATTTCCAAATCCCAATTTCCCAACTGCCAATTTCCCAACTGCCAATTTCTCAACTGCCAATTTCAAAATTCTCAATTTCCAATTTCTCAAGTGCCAATTTCCAATTTCCCAACTGCCAATTTCTCAACTGCCAATTTCTCAACTGCCAATTTCTCAACTGCCAAATTTTCAACTCCCAATTTCCCAACTCCCAATTTCTGAACTGCGAATTTCCCAAATGCAAATTTCCCAACTGCTAATTTCCCAACTGCCAATTTCCCAACAGCCAATTTCCAAATTCTCAAATTTCAAATTTCTCAACTGCCAATTTCCAATTTCCCAACTTCCAATTTCTCAACTGCCAATTTCCCAACAGCCAATTTCCAAATTCTCAAATTTCCAATTTCTCAACTGCCAATTTCCAATTTCTCAACTTCCAATTTCCAAATTGCCAATTTCCAATTTTTCAACTGCCAGTTTCCAATTTTTCAACTGCCAATTTCCCAACTGCCAATTTCTCAACTGCCAATTTCTCAACTGCCAATTTCCCAACTGCCAATTTCCCAACTGCCAATTTTTCAACTGCCAATTTCCAAATTCTCAATTTCCAATTTCTCAACTGCAGTTTCCAATTTCCCAACTGCAAATTTCTCAACTGCCAATTTCCCATTTCCCAACTGCCAATTTCTCAACTGCCAATTTCCCAACTGCCAATTTCCAAATTCTCAACTTCCAATTTCCCAACTGCCAATTTCTCAACTGCCAATTTCTCAACTGCCAATTTCCCAACTGCTAATTTCCAAATTCTCAACTTCCAATTTCCCAACTGCCAATTTCTCAACTGCCAAATTCTAAACTGCCAATTTCCCAACTGTCAATTTCCCAACTCCTAATTTCTCAACTGCCAATTTCTCAACTGCCAATTTCTCAACTGCCAATTTCCAAATTCTCAATTTCCAGTTTCCCAACTGCCAATTTCTCAACTGCCAATTTCCAAATCCTCAAATGCCATTTTCTCAACTGCCAATTTCCAATTTCCCAACTACCAATTTCCAATTTCCCAAGTGCCAATTTCCAATTTCCCAACTGCCAATTTCTCAACTGCCAATTTCTCAACTGCCAATTTCCCAAATGCCAATTTCCAAATTCTCAATTTCCAATTTCTCAACTTCCAATTTCCCAACTGCCAATTTCTCAACTGCCAATTTCTCAACTGCCAATTTCCCAACTGCCAATTTCCAAATTCTCAACTTCCAATTTCCCAACTGCCAATTTCCCAACTGCCAAATTCTCAACTGCCAATTTCCCAACTGCCAATTTCTCAACTGCCAATTTCCCAACTGCCAATTTCCCAACTCCTAATTTCTCAACTGCCAATTTCTGAACTGCCAATTTCCCAACTGCCAATTTCCCAACTGCCAATTTCTCAACTGCCAATTTCAAAATTCTCAATTTCCAATTTCTCAAGTGCCAATTTCCAATTTCCCAACTGCCAATTTCTCAACTGCCAATTTCTCAACTGCCAATTTCTGAACTGCCAAATTTTCAACTCCCAATTTCCCAACTCCCAATTTCTGAACTGCGAATTTCCCAACTGCAAATTTCCCAACTGCCAATTTCCCAACTGCCAATTTCCCAACAGCCAATTTCCAAATTCTCAAATTTCAAATTTCTCAACTGCCAATTTCCAATTTCCCAACTTCCAATTTCTCAACTTCCAATTTCCAAATTGTCAATTTCAAATTTTTCAACTGCCAGTTTCCAATTTTTCAACTGCCAATTTCCCAGCTGCCAATTTCACAACTGCCAATTTCTCAACAGCCAATTTTCCAACTGCCAATTTCCCAACTGCCAATTTTTCAACTGCCAATTTCCAAATTCTCAATTTCCAATTTCTCAACTGCAGTTTCCAATTTCCCAACTGCAAATTTCTCAACTGCCAATTTCCCAACTGCCAATTTCTCAACTGCCAATTTCTCAACTGCCAATTTCCCAACTGACAATTTCCAAATTCTCAACTGCCAATTTCTCAACTGCCAATTTCTCAACTGCCAATTTCCCAACTGCTAATTTCCAAATTCTCAACTTCCAATTTCTCAACTGCCAATTGCTCAACTGCCAAATTCTCAACTGCCAATTTCCCAACTGCCAATTTCTCAACTGCCAATTTCTCAACTGCCAATTTCCCAACTGCTAATTTCCAAATTCTCAACTTCCAATTTCTCAACTGCCAATTTCTCAACTGCCAAATTCTCAACTGCCAATTTCCCAATTGCCAATTTCTCAACTGCCAATTTCCCAACTGCCAAGTTCCCAACTGCTAATTTCTCAACTGCCAATTTCTGAACTGCCAATTTCCCAACTGCCAATTTCCCAACTGCCAATTTCCCAACTGCCAATTTCTCAACTGCCAATTTCAAAATTCTCAATTTCCAATTTCTCAAGTGCCAATTTCCAATTTCTCAACTGCCAATTTCTCAAGTGCCAATTTCTCAACTGCCAATTTCTCAACTGCCAAATTTTCAAATCCCAATTTCCCAACTGCCAATTTCCCAACTGCCAATTTCTCAACTGCCAATTTCAAAATTCTCAATTTCCAATTTCTCAAGTGCCAATTTCCAATTTCCCAACTGCCAATTTCTCAACTGCCAATTTCTCAACTGCCAATTTCTCAACTGCCAATTTCCCAACTGCCAATTTCCCAACTGCCAATTTTTCAACTGCCAATTTCCAAATTCTCAATTTCCAATTTCTCAACTGCAGTTTCCAATTTCCCAACTGCAAATTTCTCAACTGCCAATTTCCCATTTCCCAACTGCCAATTTCCCAACTGCCAATTTCCCAACTGCCAATTTCCAAATTCTCAACTTCCAATTTCCCAACTGCCAATTTCTCAACTGCCAATTTCTCAACTGCCAATTTCCCAACTGCTAATTTCCAAATTCTCAACTTCCAATTTCCCAACTGCCAATTTCTCAACTGCCAAATTCTAAACTGCCAATTTCCCAACTGCCAATTTCTCAACTGCCAATTTCCCAACTGTCAATTTCCCAACTCCTAATTTCTCAACTGCCAATTTCTCAACTGCCAATTTCTCAACTGCCAATTTCCAAATTCTCAATTTCCAGTTTCCCAACTGCCAATTTCTCAACTGCCAATTTCCAAATCCTCAAATGCCATTTTCTCAACTGCCAATTTCCAATTTCCCAACTACCAATTTCCAATTTCCCAAGTGCCAATTTCCAATTTCCCAACTGCCAATTTCTCAACTGCCAATTTCTCAACTGCCAATTTCCCAAATGCCAATTTCCAAATTCTCAATTTCCAATTTCTCAACTTCCAATTTCCCAACTGCCAATTTCTCAACTGCCAATTTCTCAACTGCCAATTTCCCAACTGCCAATTTCCAAATTCTCAACTTCCAATTTCCCAACTGCCAATTTCTCAACAGCCAAATTCTCAACTGCCAATTTCCCAACTGCCAATTTCTCAACTGCCAATTTCCCAACTGCCAATTTCCCAACTCCTAATTTCTCAACTGCCAATTTCTGAACTGCCAATTTCCCAACTGCCAATTTCCCAACTGCCAATTTCTCAACTGCCAATTTCAAAATTCTCAATTTCCAATTTCTCAAGTGCCAATTTCCAATTTCCCAACTGCCAATTTCTCAACTGCCAATTTCTCAACTACCAATTTCTCAACTGCCAAATTTTCAACTCCCAATTTCCCAACTCCCAATTTCTGAACTGCGAATTTCCCAACTGCAAATTTCCCAACTGCCAATTTCCCAACTGCCAATTTCCCAACAGCCAATTTCCAAATTCTCAAATTTCAAATTTCTCAACTGCCAATTTCCAATTTCCCAACTTCCAATTTCTCAACTTCCAATTTCCAAATTGTCAATTTCAAATTTTTCAACTGCCAGTTTCCAATTTTTCAACTGCCAATTTCCCAGCTGCCAATTTCTCAACTGCCAATTTCTCAACAGCATATTTTCCAACTGCCAATTTCCCAACTGCCAATTTTTCAACTGCCAATTTCCAAATTCTCAATTTCCAATTTCTCAACTGCAGTTTCCAATTTCCCAACTGCAAATTTCTCAACTGCCAATTTCCCATTTCCCAACTGCCAATTTCTCAACTGCCAATTTCTCAACTGCCAATTTCCCAACTGACAATTTCCAAATTCTCAACTTCCAATTTCCCAACTGCCAATTTCTCAACTGCCAATTTCCCAACTGCCAATTTCCAAATTCTCAACTTCCAATTTCCCAACTGCCAATTTCTCAACTGCCAATTTCTCAACTGCCAATTTCCCAACTGCTAATTTCCAAATTCTCAACTTCCAATTTCCCAACTGCCAATTTCTCAACTGCCAAATTCTCAACTGCCAATTTCCCTACTCCCAATTTCTCAACTGCCAATTTCCCAACTGCCAATTTCCCAACTCCTAATTTCTCAACTGCCAATTTCTCAACTGCCAATTTCTGAACTGCCAATTTCCCAACTGCCAATTTCCCAACTGCCAATTTCTCAATTGCCAATTTCAAAATTCTCAATTTCCAATTTCTCAACTGCCAATTTTCAATTTCCCAACTGCCATATTCTCAACTACCAATTTCCAAATTCTCAATTTCCCAACTGCCAATTTCCAAATTCTCAATATCCAATTTCCCAACTTCCAATTTCCAAATTCTCAATTTCCCAACTGCCAATTTCCCAACTGCCAATTTCCAAATTATCAATTTCCAATTTCTCAACTGCAGTTTCCAATTTCGCAACTGCAAATTTCTCAACTGCCAATTTCCCATTTCCCAACTGCCAATTTCTCAACTGCCAATTTCTCAACTGCCAATTTCCCAACTGCCAATTTCCAAATTCTCAACTTCCAATTTCCCAACTGCCAATTTCTCAACTGCCAATTTCTCAACTGCCAATTTCCCAACTGCTAATTTCCAAATTCTCAACTTCCAATTTCTCAACTGCCAATTTCTCAACTGCCAAATTCTCAACTGCCAATTTCCCAACTGCCAATTTCTCAACTGCCAATTTCTCAACTGCCAATTTCCCAACTGCTAATTTCCAAATTCTCAACTTCCAATTTCTCAACTGCCAATTTCTCAACTGCCAAATTCTCAACTGCCAATTTCCCAACTGCCAATTTCTCAACTGCCAATTTCCCAACTGCCAAGTTCCCAACTGCTAATTTCTCAACTGCCAATTTCTGAACTGCCAATTTCCCAACTGCCAATTTCCCAACTGCCAATTTCCCAACTGCCAATTTCTCAACTGCCAATTTCAAAATTCTCAATTTCCAATTTCTCAAGTGCCAATTTCCAATTTCCCAACTGCCAATTTCTCAAGTGCCAATTTCTCAACTGCCAATTTCTCAACTGCCAAATTTTCAAATCCCAATTTCCCAACTGCCAATTTCCCAACTGCCAATTTCTCAACTGCCAATTTCAAAATTCTCAATTTCCAATTTCTCAAGTGCCAATTTCCAATTTCCCAACTGCCAATTTCTCAAGTGCCAATTTCTCAACTGCCAATTTCTCAACTGCCAAATTTTCAAATCCCAATTTCCCAACTGCCAATTTCCCAACTGCCAATTTCTCAACTGCCAATTTCAAAATTCTCAATTTCCAATTTCTCAAGTGCCAATTTCCAATTTCCCAACTGCCAATTTCTCAACTGCCAATTTCTCAACTGCCAATTTCTCAACTGCCAAATTTTCAACTCCCAATTTCCCAACTCCCAATTTCTGAACTGCGAATTTCCCAAATGCAAATTTCCCAACTGCCAATTTCCCAACTGCCAATTTCCCAACAGCCAATTTCCAAATTCTCAAATTTCAAATTTCTCAACTGCCAATTTCCAATTTCCCAACTTCCAATTTCTCAACTGCCAATTTCCCAACAGCCAATTTCCAAATTCTCAAATTTCCAATTTCTCAACTGCCAATTTCCAATTTCTCAACTTCCAATTTCCAAATTGCCAATTTCCAATTTTTCAACTGCCAGTTTCCAATTTTTCAACTGCCAATTTCCCAACTCCCAATTTCTCAACTGCCAATTTCTCAACTGCCAATTTCCCAACTGCCAATTTCCCAACTGCCAATTTTTCAACTGCCAATTTCCAAATTCTCAATTTCCAATTTCTCAACTGCAGTTTCCAATTTCCCAACTGCAAATTTCTCAACTGCCAATTTCCCATTTCCCAACTGCCAATTTCTCAACTGCCAATTTCCCAACTGCCAATTTCCAAATTCTCAACTTCCAATTTCCCAACTGCCAATTTCTCAACTGCCAATTTCTCAACTGCCAATTTCCCAACTGCTAATTTCCAAATTCTCAACTTCCAATTTCCCAACTGCCAATTTCTCAACTGCCAAATTCTAAACTGCCAATTTCCCAACTGCCAATTTCTCAACTGCCAATTTCCCAACTGTCAATTTCCCAACTCCTAATTTCTCAACTGCCAATTTCTCAACTGCCAATTTCTCAACTGCCAATTTCCAAATTCTCAATTTCCAGTTTCCCAACTGCCAATTTCTCAACTGCCAATTTCCAAATCCTCAAATGCCATTTTCTCAACTGCCAATTTCCAATTTCCCAACTACCAATTTCCAATTTCCCAAGTGCCAATTTCCAATTTCCCAACTGCCAATTTCTCAACTGCCAATTTCTCAACTGCCAATTTCCCAAATGCCAATTTCCAAATTCTCAATTTCCAAATTCTCAACTTCCAATTTCTCAACTTCCAATTTCTCAACTGCCAATTTCTCAACTGCCAATTTCCCAACTGCCAATTTCCAAATTCTCAACTTCCAATTTCCCAACTGCCAATTTCTCAACTGCCAAATTCTCAACTGCCAATTTCCCAACTGCCAATTTCTCAACTGCCAATTTCCCAACTGCCAATTTCCCAACTCCTAATTTCTCAACTGCCAATTTCTGAACTGCCAATTTCCCAACTGCCAATTTCCCAACTGCCAATTTCTCAACTGCCAATTTCAAAATTCTCAATTTCCAATTTCTCAAGTGCCAATTTCCAATTTCCCAACTGCCAATTTCTCAACTGCCAATATCTCAACTGCCAATTTCTCAACTGCCAAATTTTCAACTCCCAATTTCCCAACTCCCAATTTCTGAACTGCGAATTTCCCAACTGCAAATTTCCCAACTGCAAATTTCCCAACTGCCAATTTCCCAACTGCCAATTTCCAAATTCTCAAATTTCAAATTTCTCAACTGCCAATTTCCAATTTCCCAACTTCCAATTTCTCAACTTCCAATTTCCAAATTGTCAATTTCAAATTTTTCAACTGCCAGTTTCCAATTTTTCAACTGCCAATTTCCCAGCTGCCAATTTCTCAACTGCCAATTTCTCAACAGCCAATTTTCCAACTGCCAATTTCCCAACTGCCAATTTTTCAACTGCCAATTTCCAAATTCTCAATTTCCAATTTCTCAACTGCAGTTTCCAATTTCCCAACTGCAAATTTCTCAACTGCCAATTTCCCATTTCCCAACTGCCAATTTCTCAACTGCCAATTTCTCAACTGCCAATTTCCCAACTGACAATTTCCAAATTCTCAACTTCCAATTTCCCAACTGCCAATTTCTCAACTGCCAATTTCCCAACTGCCAATTTCCAAATTCTCAACTTCCAATTTCCCAACTGCCAATTTCTCAACTGCCAATTTCTCAACTGCCAATTTCCCAACTGCTAATTTCCAAATTCTCAACTTCCAATTTCCCAACTGCCAATTTCTCAACTGCCAAATTCTCAACTGCCAATTTCCCAACTCCCAATTTCTCAACTGCCAATTTCCCAAATGCCAATTTCCCAACTCCTAATTTCTCAACTGCCAATTTCTCAACTGCCAATTTCTCAACTGCCAATTTCCCAACTGCCAATTTCCCAACTGCCAATTTCTCAATTGCCAATTTCAAAATTCTCAATTTCCAATTTCTCAACTGCCAATTTTCAATTTCCCAACTGCCATATTCTCAACTACCAATTTCCAAATTCTCAATTTCCCAACTGCCAATTTCCAAATTCTCAATATCCAATTTCCCAACTTCCAATTTCCAAATTCTCAATTTCCCAACTGCCAATTTCCCAACTGCCAATTTCCAATTTCTCAACTGCAGTTTCCAATTTCGCAACTGCAAATTTCTCAACTGCCAATTTCCCATTTCCCAACTGCCAATTTCTCAACTGCCAATTTCTCAACTGCCAATTTCCCAACTGCCAATTTCCAAATTCTCAACTTCCAATTTCCCAACTGCCAATTTCTCAACTGCCAATTTCTCAACTGCCAATTTCCCAACTGCTAATTTCCAAATTCTCAACTTCCAATTTCTCAACTGCCAATTGCTCAACTGCCAAATTCTCAACTGCCAATTTCCCAACTGCCAATTTCTCAACTGCCAATTTCTCAACTGCCAATTTCCCAACTGCTAATTTCCAAATTCTCAACTTCCAATTTCTCAACTGCCAATTTCTCAACTGCCAAATTCTCAACTGCCAATTTCCCAATTGCCAATTTCTCAACTGCCAATTTCCCAACTGCCAAGTTCCCAACTGCTAATTTCTCAACTGCCAATTTCTGAACTGCCAATTTCCCAACTGCCAATTTCCCAACTGCCAATTTCCCAACTGCCAATTTCTCAACTGCCAATTTCAAAATTCTCAATTTCCAATTTCTCAAGTGCCAATTTCCAATTTCTCAACTGCCAATTTCTCAAGTGCCAATTTCTCAACTGCCAATTTCTCAACTGCCAAATTTCCAAATCCCAATTTCCCAACTGCCAATTTCCCAACTGCCAATTTCTCAACTGCCAATTTCAAAATTCTCAATTTCCAATTTCTCAAGTGCCAATTTCCAATTTCCCAACTGCCAATTTCTCAACTGCCAATTTCTCAACTGCCAATTTCTCAACTGCCAAATTTTCAACTCCCAATTTCCCAACTCCCAATTTCTGAACTGCGAATTTCCCAAATGCAAATTTCCCAACTGCTAATTTCCCAACTGCCAATTTCCCAACAGCCAATTTCCAAATTCTCAAATTTCAAATTTCTCAACTGCCAATTTCCAATTTCCCAACTTCCAATTTCTCAACTGCCAATTTCCCAACAGCCAATTTCCAAATTCTCAAATTTCCAATTTCTCAACTGCCAATTTCCAATTTCTCAACTTCCAATTTCCAAATTGCCAATTTCCAATTTTTCAACTGCCAGTTTCCAATTTTTCAACTGCCAATTTCCCAACTGCCAATTTCTCAACTGCCAATTTCTCAACTGCCAATTTCCCAACTGCCAATTTCCCAACTGCCAATTTTTCAACTGCCAATTTCCAAATTCTCAATTTCCAATTTCTCAACTGCAGTTTCCAATTTCCCAACTGCAAATTTCTCAACTGCCAATTTCCCATTTCCCAACTGCCAATTTCTCAACTGCCAATTTCCCAACTGCCAATTTCCAAATTCTCAACTTCCAATTTCCCAACTGCCAATTTCTCAACTGCCAATTTCTCAACTGCCAATTTCCCAACTGCTAATTTCCAAATTCTCAACTTCCAATTTCCCAACTGCCAATTTCTCAACTGCCAAATTCTAAACTGCCAATTTCCCAACTGCCAATTTCTCAACTGCCAATTTCCCAACTGTCAATTTCCCAACTCCTAATTTCTCAACTGCCAATTTCTCAACTGCCAATTTCTCAACTGCCAATTTCCAAATTCTCAATTTCCAGTTTCCCAACTGCCAATTTCTCAACTGCCAATTTCCAAATCCTCAAATGCCATTTTCTCAACTGCCAATTTCCAATTTCCCAACTACCAATTTCCAATTTCCCAAGTGCCAATTTCCAATTTCCCAACTGCCAATTTCTCAACTGCCAATTTCTCAACTGCCAATTTCCCAAATGCCAATTTCCAAATTCTCAATTTCCAATTTCTCAACTTCCAATTTCCCAACTGCCAATTTCTCAACTGCCAATTTCTCAACTGCCAATTTCCCAACTGCCAATTTCCAAATTCTCAACTTCCAATTTCCCAACTGCCAATTTCCCAACTGCCAAATTCTCAACTGCCAATTTCCCAACTGCCAATTTCTCAACTGCCAATTTCCCAACTGCCAATTTCCCAACTCCTAATTTCTCAACTGCCAATTTCTGAACTGCCAATTTCCCAACTGCCAATTTCCCAACTGCCAATTTCTCAACTGCCAATTTCAAAATTCTCAATTTCCAATTTCTCAAGTGCCAATTTCCAATTTCCCAACTGCCAATTTCTCAACTGCCAATTTCTCAACTGCCAATTTCTGAACTGCCAAATTTTCAACTCCCAATTTCCCAACTCCCAATTTCTGAACTGCGAATTTCCCAACTGCAAATTTCCCAACTGCCAATTTCCCAACTGCCAATTTCCCAACAGCCAATTTCCAAATTCTCAAATTTCAAATTTCTCAACTGCCAATTTCCAATTTCCCAACTTCCAATTTCTCAACTTCCAATTTCCAAATTGTCAATTTCAAATTTTTCAACTGCCAGTTTCCAATTTTTCAACTGCCAATTTCCCAGCTGCCAATTTCACAACTGCCAATTTCTCAACAGCCAATTTTCCAACTGCCAATTTCCCAACTGCCAATTTTTCAACTGCCAATTTCCAAATTCTCAATTTCCAATTTCTCAACTGCAGTTTCCAATTTCCCAACTGCAAATTTCTCAACTGCCAATTTCCCAACTGCCAATTTCTCAACTGCCAATTTCTCAACTGCCAATTTCCCAACTGACAATTTCCAAATTCTCAACTTCCAATTTCCCAACTGCCAATTTCTCAACTGCCAATTTCCCAACTGCCAATTTCCAAATTCTCAACTTCCAATTTCCCAACTGCCAATTTCTCAACTGCCAATTTCTCAACTGCCAATTTCCCAACTGCTAATTTCCAAATTCTCAACTTCCAATTTCCCAACTGCCAATTTCTCAACTGCCAAATTCTCAACTGCCAATTTCCCAACTCCCAATTTCTCAACTGCCAATTTCCCAACTGCCAATTTCCCAACTCCTAATTTCTCAACTGCCAATTTCTCAACTGCCAATTTCTGAACTGCCAATTTCCCAACTGCCAATTTCCCAACTGCCAATTTCTCAATTGCCAATTTCAAAATTCTCAATTTCCAATTTCTCAACTGCCAATTTTCAATTTCCCAACTGCCATATTCTCAACTACCAATTTCCAAATTCTCAATTTCCCAACTGCCAATTTCCAAATTCTCAATATCCAATTTCCCAACTTCCAATTTCCAAATTCTCAATTTCCCAACTGCCAATTTCCCAACTGCCAATTTCCAAATTATCAATTTCCAATTTATCAACTGCAGTTTCCAATTTCGCAACTGCAAATTTCTCAACTGCCAATTTCCCATTTCCCAACTGCCAATTTCTCAACTGCCAATTTCTCAACTGCCAATTTCCCAACTGCCAATTTCCAAATTCTCAACTTCCAATTTCCCAACTGCCAATTTCTCAACTGCCAATTTCTCAACTGCCAATTTCCCAACTGCTAATTTCCAAATTCTCAACTTCCAATTTCTCAACTGCCAATTTCTCAACTGCCAAATTCTCAACTGCCAATTTCCCAACTGCCAATTTCTCAACTGCCAATTTCCCAACTGCCAAGTTCCCAACTGCTAATTTCTCAACTGCCAATTTCTGAACTGCCAATTTCCCAACTGCCAATTTCCCAACTGCCAATTTCCGAACTGCCAAATTTTCAAATCCCAATTTCCCAACTGCCAATTTCTGAACTGCGAATTTCCCAACTGCAAATTTCCCAACTGCCAATTTCCCAACTGCCAATTTCCCAACAGCCAATTTCCAAATTCTCAAATTTCAAATTTCTCAACTGCCAATTTCCAATTTCCCAACTTCCAATTTCTCAACTTCCAATTTCCAAAATGTCAATTTCCAATTTTTCAACTGCCAGTTTCCAATTTTTCAACTGCCAATTTCCCAACTGCCTATTTTTCAACTGCCAATTTCTCAACTGCCAATTTTCCAACTGCCAATTTCCCAACTGCCAATTTTTCAACTGCCAATTTCCAAATTCTCAATTTCCAATTTCTCAACTGCAGTTTCCAATTTCCCAACTGCAAATTTCTCAACTGCCAATTTCCCATTTCCCAACTGCCAATTTCTCAACTGCCAATTTCTCAACTGCCAATTTCCCAACTGACAATTTCCAAATTCTCAACTTCCAATTTCCCAACTGCCAATTTCTCAACTGCCAATTTCTCAACTGCCAATTTCCCAACTGCTAATTTCCAAATTCTCAACTTCCAATTTCTCAACTGCCAATTTCTCAACTGCCAAATTCTCAACTGCCAATTTCCCAACTGCCAATTTCTCAACTGCCAATTTCCCAACTGCCAAGTTCCCAACTGCTAATTTCTCAACTGCCAATTTCTGAACTGCCAATTTCCCAACTGCCAATTTCCCAACTGCCAATTTCCCAACTGCCAATTTCTCAACTGCCAATTTCAAAATTCTCAATTTCCAATTTCTCAAGTGCCAATTTCCAATTTCCCAACTGCGAATTTCTCAAGTGCCAATTTCTCAACTGCCAATTTCTCAACTGCCAAATTTTCAAATCCCAATTTCCCAACTGCCAATTTCTGAACTGCGAATTTCCCAACTGCAAATTTCCCAACTGCCAATTTCCCAACTTCCAATTTCCCAACTGCCAATTTCTCAACTGCCAATTTCCCAACTGCCAATTTCCAAATTCTCAACTTCCAATTTCCCAACTGCCAATTTCTCAACTGCCAATTTCCCAACTGCTAATTTCCAAATTCTCAACTTCCAATTTCCCAACTGCCAATTTCTCAACTGCCAAATTCTCAACTGCCAATTTCCCAACTGCCAATTTCTCAACTGCCAATTTCCCAACTGCCAAGTTCCCAACTCCTAATTTCTCAACTGCCAATTTCTGAACTGCCAATTTCCCAACTGCCAATTTCCCAACTGCCAATTTCTTAACTGCCAATTTCAAAATTCTCAATTTCCAATTTCTCAAGTGCCAATTTCCAATTTCCCAACTGCCAATTTCTCAACTGCCAATTTCTCAACTGCCAATTTCTCAACTGCCAAATTTTCAACTCCCAATTTCCCAACTCCCAATTTCTGAACTGCGAATTTCCTAAATGCAAATTTCCCAACTGCCAATTTCCCAACTGCCAATTTCCCAACAGCTAATTTCCAAATTCTCAAATTTCAAATTTCTCAACTGCCAATTTCCAATTTCCCAACTTCCAATTTCTCAACTGCCAATTTCCCAACAGCCAATTTCCAAATTCTCAAATTTCCAATTTCTCAACTGCCAATTTCCAATTTCTCAACTTCCAATTTCCAAATTGCCAATTTCCAATTTTTCAACTGCCAGTTTCCAATTTTTCAACTGCCAATTTCCCAACTGCCAATTTCTCAACTGCCAATTTCTCAACTGCCAATTTCCCAACTGCCAATTTCCCAACTGCCAATTTTTCAACTGCCAATTTCCAAATTCTCAATTTCCAATTTCTCAACTGCAGTTTCCAATTTCCCAACTGCAAATTTCTCAACTGCCAATTTCCCATTTCCCAACTGCCAATTTCTCAACTGCCAATTTCCCAACTGCCAATTTCCAAATTCTCAACTTCCAATTTCCCAACTGCCAATTTCTCAACTGCCAATTTCTCAACTGCCAATTTCCCAACTGCTAATTTCCAAATTCTCAACTTCCAATTTCCCAACTGCCAATTTCTCAACTGCCAAATTCTAAACTGCCAATTTCCCAACTGCCAATTTCTCAACTGCCAATTTCCCAACTGTCAATTTCCCAACTCCTAATTTCTCAACTGCCAATTTCTCAACTGCCAATTTCTCAACTGCCAATTTCCAAATTCTCAATTTCCAGTTTCCCAACTGCCAATTTCTCAACTGCCAATTTCCAAATCCTCAAATGCCATTTTCTCAACTGCCAATTTCCAATTTCCCAACTACCAATTTCCAATTTCCCAAGTGCCAATTTCCAATTTCCCAACTGCCAATTTCTCAACTGCCAATTTCTCAACTGCCAATTTCTCAACTGCCAAATTTTCAACTCCCAATTTCCCAACTCCCAATTTCTGAACTGCGAATTTCCCAAATGCAAATTTCCCAACTGCTAATTTCCCAACTGCCAATTTCCCAACAGCCAATTTCCAAATTCTCAAATTTCAAATTTCTCAACTGCCAATTTCCAATTTCCCAACTTCCAATTTCTCAACTGCCAATTTCCCAACAGCCAATTTCCAAATTCTCAAATTTCCAATTTCTCAACTGCCAATTTCCAATTTCTCAACTTCCAATTTCCAAATTGCCAATTTCCAATTTTTCAACTGCCAGTTTCCAATTTTTCAACTGCCAATTTCCCAACTGCCAATTTCTCAACTGCCAATTTCTCAACTGCCAATTTCCCAACTGCCAATTTCCCAACTGCCAATTTTTCAACTGCCAATTTCCAAATTCTCAATTTCCAATTTCTCAACTGCAGTTTCCAATTTCCCAACTGCAAATTTCTCAACTGCCAATTTCCCATTTCCCAACTGCCAATTTCTCAACTGCCAATTTCCCAACTGCCAATTTCCAAATTCTCAACTTCCAATTTCCCAACTGCCAATTTCTCAACTGCCAATTTCTCAACTGCCAATTTCCCAACTGCTAATTTCCAAATTCTCAACTTCCAATTTCCCAACTGCCAATTTCTCAACTGCCAAATTCTAAACTGCCAATTTCCCAACTGCCAATTTCTCAACTGCCAATTTCCCAACTGTCAATTTCCCAACTCCTAATTTCTCAACTGCCAATTTCTCAACTGCCAATTTCTCAACTGCCAATTTCCAAATTCTCAATTTCCAGTTTCCCAACTGCCAATTTCTCAACTGCCAATTTCCAAATCCTCAAATGCCATTTTCTCAACTGCCAATTTCCAATTTCCCAACTACCAATTTCCAATTTCCCAAGTGCCAATTTCCAATTTCCCAACTGCCAATTTCTCAACTGCCAATTTCTCAACTGCCAATTTCCCAAATGCCAATTTCCAAATTCTCAATTTCCAATTTCTCAACTTCCAATTTCCCAACTGCCAATTTCTCAACTGCCAATTTCTCAACTGCCAATTTCCCAACTGCCAATTTCCAAATTCTCAACTTCCAATTTCCCAACTGCCAATTTCTCAACTGCCAAATTCTCAACTGCCAATTTCCCAACTGCCAATTTCTCAACTGCCAATTTCCCAACTGCCAATTTCCCAACTCCTAATTTCTCAACTGCCAATTTCTGAACTGCCAATTTCCCAACTGCCAATTTCCCAACTGCCAATTTCTCAACTGCCAATTTCAAAATTCTCAATTTCCAATTTCTCAAGTGCCAATTTCCAATTTCCCAACTGCCAATTTCTCAACTGCCAATTTCTCAACTGCCAATTTCTCAACTGCCAAATTTTCAACTCCCAATTTCCCAACTCCCAATTTCTGAACTGCGAATTTCCCAACTGCAAATTTCCCAACTGCCAATTTCCCAACTGCCAATTTCCCAACAGCCAATTTCCAAATTCTCAAATTTCAAATTTCTCAACTGCCAATTTCCAATTTCCCAACTTCCAATTTCTCAACTTCCAATTTCCAAATTGTCAATTTCAAATTTTTCAACTGCCAGTTTCCAATTTTTCAACTGCCAATTTCCCAGCTGCCAATTTCTCAACTGCCAATTTCTCAACAGCCAATTTTCCAACTGCCAATTTCCCAACTGCCAATTTTTCAACTGCCAATTTCCAAATTCTCAATTTCCAATTTCTCAACTGCAGTTTCCAATTTCCCAACTGCAAATTTCTCAACTGCCAATTTCCCATTTCCCAACTGCCAATTTCTCAACTGCCAATTTCTCAACTGCCAATTTCCCAACTGACAATTTCCAAATTCTCAACTTCCAATTTCCCAACTGCCAATTTCTCAACTGCCAATTTCCCAACTGCCAATTTCCAAATTCTCAACTTCCAATTTCCCAACTGCCAATTTCTCAACTGCCAATTTCTCAACTGCCAATTTCCCAACTGCTAATTTCCAAATTCTCAACTTCCAATTTCCCAACTGCCAATTTCTCAACTGCCAAATTCTCAACTGCCAATTTCCCAACTCCCAATTTCTCAACTGCCAATTTCCCAACTGCCAATTTCCCAACTCCTAATTTCTCAACTGCCAATTTCTCAACTGCCAATTTCTGAACTGCCAATTTCCCAACTGCCAATTTCCCAACTGCCAATTTCTCAATTGCCAATTTCCAAATTCTCAATTTCCAAGTTCTCAACTGCCAATTTTCAATTTCCCAACTGCCATATTCTCAACTACCAATTTCCAAATTCTCAATTTCCCAACTGCCAATTTCCAAATTCTCAATATCCAATTTCCCAACTTCCAATTTCCAAATTCTCAATTTCCCAACTGCCAATTTCCCAACTGCCAATTTCCAAATTATCAATTTCCAATTCATCAACTGCAGTTTCCAATTTCGCAACTGCAAATTTCTCAACTGCCAATTTCCCATTTCCCAACTGCCAATTTCTCAACTGCCAATTTCTCAACTGCCAATTTCCCAACTGCCAATTTCCAAATTCTCAACTTCCAATTTCCCAACTGCCAATTTCTCAACTGCCAATTTCTCAACTGCCAATTTCCCAACTGCTAATTTCCAAATTCTCAACTTCCAATTTCTCAACTGCCAATTTCTCAACTGCCAAATTCTCAACTGCCAATTTCCCAACTGCCAATTTCTCAACTGCCAATTTCCCAACTGCCAAGTTCCCAACTGCTAATTTCTCAACTGCCAATTTCTGAACTGCCAATTTCCCAACTGCCAATTTCCGAACTGCCAAATTTTCAAATCCCAATTTCCCAACTGCCAATTTCTGAACTGCGAATTTCCCAACTGCAAATTTCCCAACTGCCAATTTCCCAACTGCCAATTTCCCAACAGCCAATTTCCAAATTCTCAAATTTCAAATTTCTCAACTGCCAATTTCCAATTTCCCAACTTCCAATTTCTCAACTTCCAATTTCCAAAATGTCAATTTCCAATTTTTCAACTGCCAGTTTCCAATTTTTCAACTGCCAATTTCCCAACTGCCTATTTTTCAACTGCCAATTTCTCAACTGCCAATTTTCCAACTGCCAATTTCCCAACTGCCAATTTTTCAGCTGCCAATTTCCAAATTCTCAATTTCCAATTTCTCAACTGCAGTTTCCAATTTCCCAACTGCAAATTTCTCAACTGCCAATTTCCCATTTCCCAACTGCCAATTTCTCAACTGCCAATTTCTCAACTGCCAATTTCCCAACTGCCAATTTCCAAATTCTCAACTTCCAATTTCCCAACTGCCAATTTCTCAACTGCCAATTTCTCAACTGCCAATTTCCCAACTGCTAATTTCCAAATTCTCAACTTCCAATTTCTCAACTGCCAATTTCTCAACTGCCAAATTCTCAACTGCCAATTTCCCAACTGCCAATTTCTCAACTACCAAGTTCCCAACTGCTAATTTCTCAACTGCCAATTTCTGAACTGCCAATTTCCCAACTGCCAATTTCCCAACTGCCAATTTCCCAACTGCCAATTTCTCAACTGCCAATTTCAAAATTCTCAATTTCCAATTTCTCAAGTGCCAATTTCCAATTTCCCAACTGCCAATTTCTCAAGTGCCAATTTCTCAACTGCCAATTTCTCAACTGCCAAATTTTCAAATCCCAATTTCCCAACTGCCAATTTCTGAACTGCGAATTTCCCAACTGCAAATTTCCCAACTGCCAATTTCCCAACTTCAAATTTCCCAACTGCCAATTTCTCAACTGCCAATTTCCCAACTGCCAATTTCCAAATTCTCAACTTCCAATTTCCCAACTGCCAATTTCTCAACTGCCAATTTCTCAACTGCCAATTTCCCAACTGCTAATTTCCAAATTCTCAACTTCCAATTTCCCAACTGCCAATTTCTCAACTGCCAAATTCTCAACTGCCAATTTCCCAACTGCCAATTTCTCAACTGCCAATTTCCCAACTGCCAATTTCCCAACTCCTAATTTCTCAACTGCCAATTTCTGAACTGCCAATTTCCCAACTGCCAATTTCCCAACAGCCAATTTCCAAATTCTCAAATTTCAAATTTCTCAACTGCGAATTTCCAATTCCCCAACTTCCAATTTCTCAACTTCCAATTTCCAAAATGTCAATTTCCAATTTTTCAACTGCCAGTTTCCAATTTTTCAACTGCCAATTTCCCAACTGCCTATTTTTCAACTGCCAATTTCTCAACTGCCAATTTTCCAACTGCCAATTTCCCAACTGCCAATTTTTCAACTGCCAATTTCCAAATTCTCAATTTCCAATTTCTCAACTGCAGTTTCCAATTTCCCAACTGCAAATTTCTCAACTGCCAATTTCCCATTTCTCAACTGCCAATTTCTCAACTGCCAATTTCCCAACTGCCAATTTCCAAATTCTCAACTTCCAATTTCCCAACTGCCAATTTCTCAACTGCCAATTTCTCAACTGCCAATTTCCCAACTGCTAATTTCCAAATTCTCAACTTCCAATTTCCCAACTGCCAATTTCTCAACTGCCAATTTCTCAACTGCCAATTTCCCAACTGCTAATTTCCAAATTCTCAACTTCCAATTTCCCAACTGCCAATTTCTCAACTGCCAAATTCTCAACTGCCAATTTCCCAACTGCCAATTTCTCAACTGCCAAATTCTCAACTGCCAATTTCCCAACTGCCAATTTCTCAACTGCCAATTTCCCAACTGCCAATTTCCCAACTCCTAATTTCTCAACTGCCAATTTCTGAACTGCCAATTTCCCAACTGCCAATTTCCCAACTGCCAATTTCTCAACTGCCAATTTCAAAATTCTCAATTTCCAATTTCTCAAGTGCCAATTTCCAATTTCCCAACTGCCAATTTCTCAACTGCCAATTTCTCAACTGCCAATTTCTCAACTGCCAAATTTTCAACTCCCAATTTCCCAACTCCCAATTTCTGAACTGCGAATTTCCCAACTGCAAATTTCCCAACTGCCAATTTCCCAACTGCCAATTTCCCAACAGCCAATTTCCAAATTCTCAAATTTCAAATTTCTCAACTGCCAATTTCCAATTTCCCAACTTCCAATTTCTCAACTTCCAATTTCCAAATTGTCAATTTCAAATTTTTCAACTGCCAGTTTCCAATTTTTCAACTGCCAATTTCCCAGCTGCCAATTTCTCAACTGCCAATTTCTCAACAGCCAATTTTCCAACTGCCAATTTCCCAACTGCCAATTTTTCAACTGCCAATTTCCAAATTCTCAATTTCCAATTTCTCAACTGCAGTTTCCAATTTCCCAACTGCAAATTTCTCAACTGCCAATTTCCCATTTCCCAACTGCCAATTTCTCAACTGCCAATTTCTCAACTGCCAATTTCCCAACTGACAATTTCCAAATTCTCAACTTCCAATTTCCCAACTGCCAATTTCTCAACTGCCAATTTCCCAACTGCCAATTTCCAAATTCTCAACTTCCAATTTCCCAACTGCCAATTTCTCAACTGCCAATTTCTCAACTGCCAATTTCCCAACTGCTAATTTCCAAATTCTCAACTTCCAATTTCCCAACTGCCAATTTCTCAACTGCCAAATTCTCAACTGCCAATTTCCCAACTCCCAATTTCTCAACTGCCAATTTCCCAACTGCCAATTTCCCAACTCCTAATTTCTCAACTGCCAATTTCTCAACTGCCAATTTCTGAACTGCCAATTTCCCAACTGCCAATTTCCCAACTGCCAATTTCTCAATTGCCAATTTCCAAATTCTCAATTTCCAAGTTCTCAACTGCCAATTTTCAATTTCCCAACTGCCATATTCTCAACTACCAATTTCCAAATTCTCAATTTCCCAACTGCCAATTTCCAAATTCTCAATATCCAATTTCCCAACTTCCAATTTCCAAATTCTCAATTTCCCAACTGCCAATTTCCCAACTGCCAATTTCCAAATTATCAATTTCCAATTCATCAACTGCAGTTTCCAATTTCGCAACTGCAAATTTCTCAACTGCCAATTTCCCATTTCCCAACTGCCAATTTCTCAACTGCCAATTTCTCAACTGCCAATTTCCCAACTGCCAATTTCCAAATTCTCAACTTCCAATTTCCCAACTGCCAATTTCTCAACTGCCAATTTCTCAACTGCCAATTTCCCAACTGCTAATTTCCAAATTCTCAACTTCCAATTTCTCAACTGCCAATTTCTCAACTGCCAAATTCTCAACTGCCAATTTCCCAACTGCCAATTTCTCAACTGCCAATTTCCCAACTGCCAAGTTCCCAACTGCTAATTTCTCAACTGCCAATTTCTGAACTGCCAATTTCCCAACTGCCAATTTCCGAACTGCCAAATTTTCAAATCCCAATTTCCCAACTGCCAATTTCTGAACTGCGAATTTCCCAACTGCAAATTTCCCAACTGCCAATTTCCCAACTGCCAATTTCCCAACAGCCAATTTCCAAATTCTCAAATTTCAAATTTCTCAACTGCCAATTTCCAATTTCCCAACTTCCAATTTCTCAACTTCCAATTTCCAAAATGTCAATTTCCAATTTTTCAACTGCCAGTTTCCAATTTTTCAACTGCCAATTTCCCAACTGCCTATTTTTCAACTGCCAATTTCTCAACTGCCAATTTTCCAACTGCCAATTTCCCAACTGCCAATTTTTCAGCTGCCAATTTCCAAATTCTCAATTTCCAATTTCTCAACTGCAGTTTCCAATTTCCCAACTGCAAATTTCTCAACTGCCAATTTCCCATTTCCCAACTGCCAATTTCTCAACTGCCAATTTCTCAACTGCCAATTTCCCAACTGCCAATTTCCAAATTCTCAACTTCCAATTTCCCAACTGCCAATTTCTCAACTGCCAATTTCTCAACTGCCAATTTCCCAACTGCTAATTTCCAAATTCTCAACTTCCAATTTCTCAACTGCCAATTTCTCAACTGCCAAATTCTCAACTGCCAATTTCCCAACTGCCAATTTCTCAACTACCAAGTTCCCAACTGCTAATTTCTCAACTGCCAATTTCTGAACTGCCAATTTCCCAACTGCCAATTTCCCAACTGCCAATTTCCCAACTGCCAATTTCTCAACTGCCAATTTCAAAATTCTCAATTTCCAATTTCTCAAGTGCCAATTTCCAATTTCCCAACTGCCAATTTCTCAAGTGCCAATTTCTCAACTGCCAATTTCTCAACTGCCAAATTTTCAAATCCCAATTTCCCAACTGCCAATTTCTGAACTGCGAATTTCCCAACTGCAAATTTCCCAACTGCCAATTTCCCAACTTCAAATTTCCCAACTGCCAATTTCTCAACTGCCAATTTCCCAACTGCCAATTTCCAAATTCTCAACTTCCAATTTCCCAACTGCCAATTTCTCAACTGCCAATTTCTCAACTGCCAATTTCCCAACTGCTAATTTCCAAATTCTCAACTTCCAATTTCCCAACTGCCAATTTCTCAACTGCCAAATTCTCAACTGCCAATTTCCCAACTGCCAATTTCTCAACTGCCAATTTCCCAACTGCCAATTTCCCAACTCCTAATTTCTCAACTGCCAATTTCTGAACTGCCAATTTCCCAACTGCCAATTTCCCAACAGCCAATTTCCAAATTCTCAAATTTCAAATTTCTCAACTGCGAATTTCCAATTCCCCAACTTCCAATTTCTCAACTTCCAATTTCCAAAATGTCAATTTCCAATTTTTCAACTGCCAGTTTCCAATTTTTCAACTGCCAATTTCCCAACTGCCTATTTTTCAACTGCCAATTTCTCAACTGCCAATTTTCCAACTGCCAATTTCCCAACTGCCAATTTTTCAACTGCCAATTTCCAAATTCTCAATTTCCAATTTCTCAACTGCAGTTTCCAATTTCCCAACTGCAAATTTCTCAACTGCCAATTTCCCATTTCTCAACTGCCAATTTCTCAACTGCCAATTTCCCAACTGCCAATTTCCAAATTCTCAACTTCCAATTTCCCAACTGCCAATTTCTCAACTGCCAATTTCTCAACTGCCAATTTCCCAACTGCTAATTTCCAAATTCTCAACTTCCAATTTCCCAACTGCCAATTTCTCAACTGCCAAATTCTCAACTGCCAATTTCCCAACTGCCAATTTCTCAACTGCCAATTTCCCAACTGCCAATTTCCCAACTCCTACTTTCTCAACTGCCAATTTCTGAACTGCCAATTTCCCAACTGCCAATTTCCCAACTGCCAATTTCTCAACTGCCAATTTCAAAATTCTCAATTTCCAATTTCTCAAGTGCCAATTTCCAATTTCCCAACTGCCAATTTCTCAACTGCCAATTTCTCAACTGCCAAATTTTCAACTCCCAATTTCCCAACTCCCAATTTCTGAACTGCGAATTTCCCAACTGCAAATTTCCCAACTGCCAATTTCCCAACTGCCAATTTCTCAACTGCCAATTTCAAAATTCTCAATTTCCAATTTCTCAAGTGCCAATTTCCAATTTCCCAACTGCCAATTTCTCAACTGCCAATTTCTCAACTGCCAAATTTTCAACTCCCAATTTCCCAACTCCCAATTTCTGAACTGCGAATTTCCCAACTGCAAATTTCCCAACTGCCAATTTCCCAACTGCCAATTTCCCAACAGCCAATTTCCAAATTCTCAATTTTCTAATTTCTCAACTGCCAATTTCCAATTTCCCAACTTCCAATTTCTCAACTTCCAATTTCCAAATTGTCAATTTCCAATTTTTCAACTGCCAGTTTCCAATTTTTCAACAGCCAATTTCCCAACTGCGAATTTCCCAACTGCCAATTTCTCAACTGCCAATTTTCCAACTGCCAATTTCCCAACTGCCAATTTTTCAACTGCCAATTTCCAAATTCTCAATTTCCAATTTCTCAACTGCAGTTTCCAATTTCCCAACTGCAAATTTCTCAACTGCCAATTTCCCATTTCCCAACTGCCAATTTCTGAACTGCGAATTTCCCAACTGCAAATTTCCCAACTGCCAATTTCCCAACTGCCAATTTCCCAACAGCCAATTTCCAAATTCTCAAATTTCAAATTTCTCAACTGCCAATTTCCAATTTCCCAACTTCCAATTTCTCAACTTCCAATTTCCAAAATGTCAATTTCCCATTTTTCAACTGCCAGTTTCCAATTTTTCAACTGCCAATTTCCCAACTGCCTATTTTTCAACTGCCAATTTCTCAACTGCCAATTTTCCAACTGCCAATTTCCCAACTGCCAATTTTTCAACTGCCAATTTCCAAATTCTCAATTTCCAATTTCTCAACTGCAGTTTCCAATTTCCCAACTGCCAATTTCTCAACTGCCAAATTCT
Source organism: Conger conger (assembly GCF_963514075.1). Classification (NCBI taxonomy): domain Eukaryota; kingdom Metazoa; phylum Chordata; class Actinopteri; order Anguilliformes; family Congridae; genus Conger; species Conger conger. The sequence goes on from NW_026890493.1 coordinate 100,486, forward strand.
CAACTTCCAATTTCCCAACTGCCAATTTCTCAACTGCCAAATTCTCAACTGCCAATTTCCCAACTGCCAATTTCTCAACTGCCAATTTCCCAACTGCCAATTTCCCAACTCCTACTTTCTCAACTGCCAATTTCTGAACTGCCAATTTCCCAACTGCCAATTTCCCAACTGCCAATTTCTCAACTGCCAATTTCAAAATTCTCAATTTCCAATTTCTCAAGTGCCAATTTCCAATTTCCCAACTGCCAATTTCTCAACTGCCAATTTCTCAACTGCCAAATTTTCAACTCCCAATTTCCCAACTCCCAATTTCTGAACTGCGAATTTCCCAACTGCAAATTTCCCAACTGCCAATTTCCCAACTGCCAATTTCCCAACAGCCAATTTCCAAATTCTCAAATTTCAAATTTCTCAACTGCCAATTTCCAATTTCCCAACTTCCAATTTCTCAACTTCCAATTTCCAAATTGTCAATTTCCAATTTTTCAACTGCCAGTTTCCAATTTTGCAACAGCCAATTTCCCAACTGCGAATTTCCCAACTGCCAATTTCTCAACTGCCAATTTTCCAACTGCCAATTTCCCAACTGCCAATTTTTCAACTGCCAATTTCCAAATTCTCAATTTCCAATTTCTCAACTGCAGTTTCCAATTTCCCAACTGCAAATTTCTCAACTGCCAATTTCCCATTTCTCAACTGCCAATTTCTCAACTGCCTATTTCCCAACTGCCAATTTCCAAATTCTCAACTTCCAATTTCCCAACTGCCAATTTCTCAACTGCCAATTTCTCAACTGCCAATTTCTCAACTGCCAATTTCCCAACTGCTAATTTCCAAATTCTCAACTTCCAATTTCCCAACTGCCAATTTCTCAACTGCCAAATTCTCAACTGCCAATTTCCCAACTGCCAATTTCTCAACTGCCAATTTCCCAACTGCCAATTTCCCAACTCCTACTTTCTCAACTGCCAATTTCTGAACTGCCAATTTCCCAACTGCCAATTTCCCAACTGCCAATTTCTCAACTGCCAATTTCAAAATTCTCAATTTCCAATTTCTCAAGTGCCAATTTCCAATTTCCCAACTGCCAATTTCTCAACTGCCAATTTCTCAACTGCCAAATTTTCAACTCCCAATTTCCCAACTCCCAATTTCTGAACTGCGAATTTCCCAACTGCAAATTTCCCAACTGCCAATTTCCCAACAGCCAATTTCCAAATTCTCAAATTTCAAATTTCTCAACTGCCAATTTCCAATTTCCCAACTTCCAATTTCTCAACTTCCAATTTCCAAATTGTCAATTTCCAATTTTTCAACTGCCAGTTTCCAATTTTTCAACAGCCAATTTCCCAACTGCCAATTTCCCAACTGCCAATTTCTCAACTGCCAATTTCCCAACTGCCAATTTCCCAACTCCTACTTTCTCAACTTCCAATTTCTGAACTGCCAATTTCCCAACTGCCAATTTCCCAACTGCCAATTTCTCAACTGCCAACTTCAAAATTCTCAATTTCCAATTTCTCAAGTGCCAATTTCCAATTTCCCAACTGCCAATTTCTCAACTGCCAATTTCTCAACTGCCAAATTTTCAACTCCCAATTTCCCAACTCCCAATTTCTGAACTGCGAATTTCCCAACTGCAAATTTCCCAACTGCCAATTTCTCAACTGCCAATTTCCCAACTGCCAATTTCCCAACTCCTAATTTCTCAACTGCCAATTTCTGAACTGCCAATTTCCCAACTGCCAATTTCCCAACTGCCAATTTCTCAATTGCCAATTTCAAAATTCTCAATTTCCAATTTCTCAACTGCCAATTTTCAATTTCCCAACTGCCATATTCTCAACTACCAATTTCCAAATTCTCAATTTCCCAACTGCCAATTTCCAAATTCTCAATATCCAATTTCCCAACTTCCAATTTCCAAATTCTCAATTTCCCAACTGCCAATTTCCCAACTGCCAATTTCCAAATTATCAATTTCCAATTTCGCAACTGCAAATTTCTCAACTGCCAATTTCCCATTTCCCAACTGCCAATTTCTCAACTGCCAATTTCTCAACAACCAGTTTCCCAACTGCCAATTTCCAAATTCTCAACTTCCAATTTCCCAACTGCCAATTTCTCAACTGCCAATTTCTCAACTGCCAATTTCCCAACTGCTAATTTCCAAATTCTCAACTTCCAATTTCTCAACTGCCAATTTCTCAACTGCCAAATTCTCAACTGCCAATTTCCCAACTGCCAATTTCTCAACTGCCAATTTCCCAACTGCCAAGTTCCCAACTGCTAATTTCTGAACTGCCAATTTCTGAACTGCCAATTTCCCAACTGCCAATTTCCCAACTGCCAATTTCCCAACTGCCAATTTCTCAACTGCCAATTTCAAAATTCTCAATTTCCAATTTCTCAAGTGCCAATTTCCAATTTCCCAACTGCCAAATTCTCAAGTCCCAATTTCTCAACTGCCAATTTCTCAACTGCCAAATTTTCAAATCCCAATTTCCCAACTGCCAATTTCTGAACTGCGAATTTCCCAAATGCAAATTTCCCAACTGCCAATTTCCCAACTGCCAATTTCCCAACAGCCAATTTCCAAATTCTCAAATTTCAAATTTCTCAACTGCCAATTTCCAATTTCCCAACTTCCAATTTCTCAACTTCCAATTTCCAAAATGTCAATTTCCAATTTTTCAACTGCCAGTTTCCAATTTTTCAACTGCCAATTTCCCAACTGCCTATTTTTCAACTGCCAATTTCTGAACTGCCAATTTCCCAACTGCCAATTTCCCAACTGCCAATTTCTCAACTGCCAATTTCAAAATTCTCAATTTCCAATTTCTCAAGTGCCAATTTCCAATTTCCCAACTGCCAATTTCTCAAGTGCCAATTTCTCAACTGCCAATTTCTCAACTGCCAAATTTTCAAATCCCAATTTCCCAACTGCCAATTTCTGAACTGCGAATTTCCCAACTGCAAATTTCCCAACTGCCAATTTCCCAACTGCCAATTTCCCAACAGCCAATTTCCAAATTCTCAAATTTCAAATTTCTCAACTGCCAATTTCCAATTCCCCAACTTCCAATTTCTCAACTTCCAATTTCCAAAATGTCAATTTCCAATTTTTCAACTGCCAGTTTCCAATTTTTCAACTGCCAATTTCCCAACTGCCTATTTTTCAACTGCCAATTTCTCAACTGCCAATTTTCCAACTGCCAATTTCCCAACTGCCAATTTTTCAACTGCCAATTTCCAAATTCTCAATTTCCAATTTCTCAACTGCAGTTTCCAATTTCCCAACTGCAAATTTCTCAACTGCCAATTTCCCATTTCTCAACTGCCAATTTCTCAACTGCCAATTTCTAAATTCTCAACTTCCAATTTCCCAACTGCCAATTTCTCAACTGCCAATTTCTCAACTGCCAATTTCCCAACTGCTAATTTCCAAATTCTCAACTTCCAATTTCCCAACTGCCAATTTCTCAACTGCCAAATTCTCAACTGCCAATTTCCCAACTGCCAATTTCTCAACTGCCAATTTCCCAACTGCCAATTTCCCAACTCCTACTTTCTCAACTGCCAATTTCTGAACTGCCAATTTCCCAACTGCCAATTTCCCAACTGCCAATTTCTCAACTGCCAATTTCAAAATTCTCAATTTCCAATTTCTCAAGTGCCAATTTCCAATTTCCCAACTGCCAATTTCTCAACTGCCAATTTCTCAACTGCCAAATTTTCAACTCCCAATTTCCCAACTCCCAATTTCTGAACTGCGAATTTCCCAACTGCAAATTTCCCAACTGCCAATTTCCCAACTGCCAATTTCCCAACAGCCAATTTCCAAATTCTCAAATTTCAAATTTCTCAACTGCCAATTTCCAATTTCCCAACTTCCAATTTCTCAACTTCCAATTTCCAAATTGTCAATTTCCAATTTTTCAACTGCCAGTTTCCAATTTTTCAACAGCCAATTTCCCAACTGCCAATTTCCCAACTGCCAATTTCTCAACTGCCAATTTTCCAACTGCCAATTTCCCAACTCTTACTTTCTCAACTGCCAATTTCTGAACTGCCAATTTCCCAACTGCCAATTTCCCAACTGCCAATTTCTCAACTGCCAATTTCAAAATTCTCAATTTCCAATTTCTCAAGTGCCAATTTCCAATTTCCCAACTGCCAATTTCTCAACTGCCAATTTCTCAACTGCCAAATTTTCAACTCCCAATTTCCCAACTCCCAATTTCTGAACTGCGAATTTCCCAACTGCAAATTTCCCAACTGCCAATTTCCCAACTGCCAATTTCCCAACAGCCAATTTCCAAATTCTCAAATTTCAAATTTCTCAACTGCCAATTTCCAATTTCCCAACTTCCAATTTCTCAACTTCCAATTTCCAAATTGTCAATTTCCAATTTTTCAACTGCCAGTTTCCAATTTTTCAACTGCCAATTTCCCAACTGCCAATTTCTCAACTGCCAATTTCTCAACTGCCAATTTCCAAATTCTCAATTTCCAATTTCTCAACTGCAGTTTCCAATTTCCCAACTGCAAATTTCTCAACTGCCAATTTCCCAACTGCCAATTTCTCAACTGCCAAATTCTCAACTGCCAATTTCCCAACTCCCAATTTCTCAACTGCCAATTTCCCAACTGCCAATTTCCCAACTCCTAATTTCTCAACTGCCAATTTCTGAACTGCCAATTTCCCAACTGCCAATTTCCCAACTGCCAATTTCTCAATTGCCAATTTCAAAATTCTCAATTTCCAATTTCTCAACTGCCAATTTTCAATTTCCCAACTGCCATATTCTCAACTACCAATTTCCAAATTCTCAATTTCCCAACTGCCAATTTCCAAATTCTCAATATCCAATTTCCCAACTTCCAATTTCCAATTTCCAAATTCTCAATTTCCCAACTGCCAATTTCCCAACTGCCAATTTCCAAATTATCAATTTCCAATTTCTCAACGGCAGTTTCCAATTTCGCAACTGCAAATTTCTCAACTGCCAATTTCCCATTTCCCAACTGCCAATTTCTCAACTGCCAATTTCTCAACTGCCAATTTCCCAACTGCCAATTTCCAAATTCTCAACTTCCAATTTCCCAACTGCCAATTTCTCAACTGCCAATTTCTCAACTGCCAATTTCCCAACTGCTAATTTCCAAATTCTCAACTTCCAATTTCTCAACTGCCAATTTCTCAACTGCCAAATTCTCAACTGCCAATTTCCCAACTGCCAATTTCTCAACTGCCAATTTCCCAACTGCCAAATTCTCAACTGCCAATTTCCCAACTGCCAATTTCTCAACTGCCAATTTCCCAACTGCCAAGTTCCCAACTGCTAATTTCTCAACTGCCAATTTCTGAACTGCCAATTTCCCAACTGCCAATTTCCCAACTGCCAATTTCCCAACTGCCATTTTCTCAACTGCCAATTTCAAAATTCTCAATTTCCAATTTCTCAAGTGCCAATTTCCAATTTCCCAACTGCCAATTTCTCAAGTGCCAATTTCTCAACTGCCAATTTCTCAACTGCCAAATTTTCAAATCCCAATTTCCCAACTGCCAATTTCTGAACTGCGAATTTCCCAACTGCAAATTTCCCAACTGCCAATTTCCCAACTGCCAATTTCCCAACAGCCAATTTCCAAATTCTCAAATTTCAAATTTCTCAACTGCCAATTTCCAATTTCCCAACTTCCAATTTCTCAACTTCCAATTTCCAAAATGTCAATTTCCAATTTTTCAACTGCCAGTTTCCAATTTTTCAACTGCCAATTTCCCAACTGCCTATTTTTCAACTGCCAATTTCTCAACTGCCAATTTTCCAACTGCCAATTTCCCAACTGCCAATTTTTCAACTGCCAATTTCCAAATTCTCAATTTCCAATTTCTCAACTGCAGTTTCCAATTTCCCAACTGCAAATTTCTCAACTGCCAATTTCCCATTTCCCAACTTCCAATTTCTCAACTGCCAATTTCTCAACTGCCAATTTCCCAACTGCCAATTTCCCAACTGCCAATTTCTCAACTGCCAATTTCAAAATTCTCAATTTCCAATTTCTCAACTGCCAATTTTCAATTTCCCAACTGCCATATTCTCAACTACCAATTTCCAAATTCTCAATTTCCCAACTGCCAATTTCCAAATTCTCAATTTCCAATTTCCCAACTTTCAATTTCCAAATTCTCAATTTCCCAACTGCCAATTTCCCAACTGCCAATTTCCAAATTCTCAATTTCCAATTTCCCAACTGCCAATTTCTCAACTGCCAATTTCTCAACTGCCAATTTCCAAATCCTCAATTTCCAATTTCTCAAATACCAATTTCTCAACTGCCAATTTCCAATTTCTCAACTGCCAATTTCTCAACTGCCAATTTCCCAACTGCCAATTTCTGAACTGCCAATTTCCCAACTGCCAATTTCCCAACTGCCAATTTCCCAACTGCCAATTTCTCAACTGCCAATTTCCAAATTCTCAATTTCCAATTTCTCAACTGCCAATTTTCAATTTCCCAACTGCCATATTCTCAACCACCAATTTCCAAATTCTCAATTTCCAATTTTTCAATTGCCAATTTCCCAACTGCCAATTTCCCAACTGCCAAATTCTCAACTTCCAAATTCCCAACTGCCAATTTCTCAACTGCCAAATTCTCAACTGCCAATTTCCAAATTCTCAATTTCCAATTTCTCACCTGCCAATTTCCAATTTCCCAACGGCCAATTTTCAACTGCAATTTCCCAACTGCCAATTTCTCAACTGCCAATTTCCAATTTCCCAACAGCAAATTTATCAACTGCTGTTACGTTCCACGTATGTATGTCTGTCTGTTTCCCCCCCCCTTAAACTCTACAGATGAAGCCATCAACCATTTCCATTCGCTGTCCCTGCTGTCCATCATCATTGCCCTGGTCCCGCCTCCACCAATCACATCCCTCTGCTTATATAAACTGTGTTGGCTGCCCTATAGGGGGCGATGCTTGACTTGCCCATTCATTGCCTTCATAACCCTGTTGTGTGCATGCGTGTTCCTCCGTTCTCCTACTCCTGTGAATGTGGTTGTCCGTGTGTAGGCCCTGGGGCAGGTAAGACAGAGGCCTCTATACACTGTTGCTGCACGTAGGGTGAACCATTGTTTAGACACCTTAGGAAAGGGGTGATTGCCACCTATGTACTTTTGATTATAGAGTAGAGATATTATTTTGTTACAGTTAGTATGTATTTTGTTTTTAGCTCTCTTTGGTTTTGTTCATTTAATTGATTTGGCAACACCCAGGTCCCTTGGCCTCGTACCCGATGTGTCTTTGTCTTGTTTGAAAACTGTAAATAGCACCGCCACTGTACATTTTTGTAAATACAACTATTGCACCTCAAACCTGGTTTGTTCGATCATTTTCACTCCTCAAATACATCCTCCCGGTCATTTTTAATTATAATTTTGTTGCGTACTCCCTCCTACCCCTGGACGCCTGAGAACGTAACAACTGCCAGTCTCCCAACTGCCAATTTCCAAATTCTCAATTTGCAATTTCCCAACTGCCATTTTCTCAATTGCCAATTTCTCAACTGCCAAATTCTCAACTGCCAAATTTTCAACTGCAAATTTCCCAACTGCCAATTTCTCAACTGCCAATTTCCCAACTGCCAATTAACAAATTCTCATTTTCCAATTTCTCAACTGCCAATTTCTCAACTGCCAATTTCCAATTTCCCAACAGCAAATTTCTCAACTGCTAGATTCCCAACTGCCAATTTCCTAATTCTCAATTTCCAATTTCTCAACTGCCAATTTCCCAACTACCAATTTCCCAACTGCCAATTTCTCAACTGCCAATTTCTCAACTGCCAATTTCCCAACTGCCAATTTCCCAACTGCCAATTTCCAAATTCTCAATTTCCAATTTCTCAAGTGCCAATTTCCAATTTCCCAACTGCCAATTTCTCAACAGCCAATTTCTCAACTGCCAAATTTTCAACTCCCAATTTCCCAACTGCCAATTTCTCATTTGCCAATTTCCAATTTCCCAACTACCAATTTCCAATTTCCAAACTGCCAATTTCCAATTTCCCAACTGCCAATTTCTCAACTGCGAATTTCCCAACTGCAAATTTCCGAACTGCCAATTTCCAAATTGTCAATTTCCAATTTCTCAACTGCCAATTTCCAATTTCCCAACTTCCAATTTCCAAATTGTCAATTTCCAATTTTTCAACTGCCAATTTCCAATTTTTCAACTGCCAATTTCCCAACTGCCAATTTCTCAACTGCCAATTTCCAAATTCTCAATTTCCAATTTCTCAAGTGCCAATTTCCAATTTCCCAACTGCCAATTTCTCAACTGCCAATTTCTCAACTGCCAAATTTTCAACTGCCAAATTTTCAACTGCCAATTTCTCAACTGCCAATTTCCCAACTGCCAATTTCCAAATTCTCATTTTCCAATTTCTGAACTGCAAATTTCCAATTTCCCAATTTCTCAACTGCCAATTTCCAATTTTTCAAATGCCAATTTACCAACTGCCAATTTCCCAACTGCCAATTACTCAAATGCCAATTTCTCAACTGCCAATTTCCCAACTGCCAATTTTTCAACTTCCAATTTCCAAATTCTCAATTTCCAATTTCTCAACTGCAGTTTCCAATTTCCCAACTGCAAATTTCTCAACTGCCAATTTCCCATTTCCCAACTGCCAATTTCCCAACTGCTAATTTCCAAATTCTCAACTTCCAATTTCTCAACTGCCAATTTCTCAACTGCCAAATTCTCAACTGCCAATTTCCCAACTGCCAATTTCTCAACTGCCAATTTCCCAACTGCCAATTTCCCAACTCCTAATTTCTCAACTGCCAATTTCTGAACTGCCAATTTCCCAACTGCCAATTTCCCAACTGCCAATTTCTCAACTGCCAATTTCAAAATTCTCAATTTCCAATTTCTCAACTGCCAATTTTCAATTTCCCAACTGCCATATTCTCAACTACCAATTTCCAAATTCTCAATTTCCCAACTGCCAATTTCCAAATTCTCAATTTCCAATTTCCCAACTTTCAATTTCCAAATTCTCAATTTCCCAACTGCCAATTTCCCAACTGCCAATTTCCAAATTCTCAATTTCCAATTTCCCAACTGCCAATTTCTCAACTGCCAATTTCTCAACTGCCAATTTCTCAACTGCCAATTTCCAAATCCTCAATTTCCAATTTCTCAAATACCAATTTCTCAACTGCCAATTTCCAATTTCTCAACTGCCAATTTCTCAACTGCCAATTTCCCAACTGCCAATTTCTGAACTGCCAATTTCCCAACTGCCAATTTCCCAACTGCCAATTTCCCAACTGCCAATTTCTCAACTGCCAATTTCCAAATTCTCAATTTCCAATTTCTCAACTGCCAATTTTCAATTTCCCAACTGCCATATTCTCAACCACCAATTTCCAAATTCTCAATTTCCAATTTTTCAATTGCCAATTTCCCAACTGCCAATTTCCCAACTGCCAAATTCTCAACTTCCAAATTCCCAACTGCCAATTTCTCAACTGCCAAATTCTCAACTGCCAATTTCCAAATTCTCAATTTCCAATTTCTCACCTGCCAATTTCCAATTTCCCAACGGCCAATTTTCAACTGCAATTTCCCAACTGCCAATTTCTCAACTGCCAATTTCCAATTTCCCAACAGCAAATTTATCAACTGCCAGTCTCCCAACTGCCAATTTCCAAATTCTCAATTTGCAATTTCCCAACTGCCATTTTCTCAATTGCCAATTTCTCAACTGCCAAATTCTCAACTGCCAAATTTTCAACTGCAAATTTCCCAACTGCCAATTTCTCAACTGCCAATTTCCCAACTGCCAATTAACAAATTCTCATTTTCCAATTTCTCAACTGCCAATTTCTCAACTGCCAATTTCCAATTTCCCAACAGCAAATTTCTCAACTGCTAGATTCCCAACTGCCAATTTCCTAATTCTCAATTTCCAATTTCTCAACTGCCAATTTCCCAACTACCAATTTCGCAACTGCCAATTTCTCAACTGCCAATTTCTCAACTGCCAATTTCCCAACTGCCAATTTCCCAACTGCCAATTTCCCAACTGCCAATTTCTCAACTGCCAATTTCAAAATTCTCAATTTCCAATTTCTCAAGTGCCAATTTCCAATTTCCCAACTGCCAATTTCTCAACTGCCAATTTCTCAACTGCCAAATTTTCAACTCCCAATTTCCCAACTCCCAATTTCTGAACTGCGAATTTCCCAACTGCAAATTTCCCAACTGCCAATTTCCCAACTGCCAATTTCCCAACAGCCAATTTCCAAATTCTCAAATTTCAAATTTCTCAACTGCCAATTTCCAATTTCCCAACTTCCAATTTCTCAACTTCCAATTTCCAAATTGTCAATTTCCAATTTTTCAACTGCCAGTTTCCAATTTTTCAACTGCCAATTTCCCAACTGCCAATTTCTCAACTGCCAATTTCTCAACTGCCAATTTTCCAACTGCCAATTTCCCAACTGCCAATTTTTCAACTGCCAATTTCCAAATTCTCAATTTCCAATTTCTCAACTGCAGTTTCCAATTTCCCAACTGCAAATTTCTCAACTGCCAATTTCCCAACTGCCAATTTCTCAACTGCCAAATTCTCAACTGCCAATTTCCCAACTCCCAATTTCTCAACTGCCAATTTCCCAACTGCCAATTTCCCAACTCCTAATTTCTCAACTGCCAATTTCTGAACTGCCAATTTCCCAACTGCCAATTTCCCAACTGCCAATTTCTCAATTGCCAATTTCAAAATTCTCAATTTCCAATTTCTCAACTGCCAATTTTCAATTTCCCAACTGCCATATTCTCAACTACCAATTTCCAAATTCTCAATTTCCCAACTGCCAATTTCCAAATTCTCAATATCCAATTTCCCAACTTCCAATTTCCAATTTCCAAATTCTCAATTTCCCAACTGCCAATTTCCCAACTGCCAATTTCCAAATTATCAATTTCCAATTTCTCAACTGCAGTTTCCAATTTCGCAACTGCAAATTTCTCAACTGCCAATTTCCCATTTCCCAACTGCCAATTTCTCAACTGCCAATTTCTCAACTGCCAATTTCCCAACTGCCAATTTCCAAATTCTCAACTTCCAATTTCCCAACTGCCAATTTCTCAACTGCCAATTTCTCAACTGCCAATTTCCCAACTGCTAATTTCCAAATTCTCAACTTCCAATTTCTCAACTGCCAATTTCTCAACTGCCAAATTCTCAACTGCCAATTTCCCAACTGCCAATTTCTCAACTGCCAATTTCCCAACTGCCAAATTCTCAACTGCCAATTTCCCAACTGCCAATTTCTCAACTGCCAATTTCCCAACTGCCAAGTTCCCAACTGCTAATTTCTCAACTGCCAATTTCTGAACTGCCAATTTCCCAACTGCCAATTTCCCAACTGCCAATTTCCCAACTGCCATTTTCTCAACTGCCAATTTCAAAATTCTCAATTTCCAATTTCTCAAGTGCCAATTTCCAATTTCCCAACTGCCAATTTCTCAAGTGCCAATTTCTCAACTGCCAATTTCTCAACTGCCAAATTTTCAAATCCCAATTTCCCAACTGCCAATTTCTGAACTGCGAATTTCCCAACTGCAAATTTCCCAACTGCCAATTTCCCAACTGCCAATTTCCAAATTCTCAAATTTCAAATTTCTCAACTGCCAATTTCCAATTTCCCAACTTCCAATTTCTCAACTTCCAATTTCCAAAATGTCAATTTCCAATTTTTCAACTGCCAGTTTCCAATTTTTCAACTGCCAATTTCCCAACTGCCTATTTTTCAACTGCCAATTTCTCAACTGCCAATTTTCCAACTGCCAATTTCCCAACTGCCAATTTTTCAACTGCCAATTTCCAAATTCTCAATTTCCAATTTCTCAACTGCAGTTTCCAATTTCCCAACTGCAAATTTCTCAACTGCCAATTTCCCATTTCCCAACTTCCAATTTCTCAACTGCCAATTTCTCAACTGCCAATTTCCCAACTGCCAATTTCCAAATTCTCAACTTCCAATTTCCCAACTGCCAATTTCTCAACTGCCAATTTCTCAACTGCCAATTTCCCAACTGCTAATTTCCAAATTCTCAACTTCCAATTTCTCAACTGCCAATTTCTCAACTGCCAAATTCTCAACTGCCAATTTCCCAACTGCCAATTTCTCAACTGCCAATTTCCCAACTGCCAAGTTCCCAACTGCTAATTTCTCAACTGCCAATTTCTCAACTGCCAATTTCCCAACTGCCAATTTCCCAACTGCCAATTTCCCAACTGCCAATTTCTCAACTGCCAATTTCAAAATTCTCAATTTCCAATTTCTCAAGTGCCAATTTCCAATTTCCCAACTGCCAATTTCTCAAGTGCCAATTTCTCAACTGCCAATTTCTCAACTGCCAAATTTTCAAATCCCAATTTCCCAACTGCCAATTTCTGAACTGCGAATTTCCCAACTGCAAATTTCCCATTTCCCAACTTCCAATTTCTCAACTGCCAATTTCTCAACTGCCAATTTCCCAACTGCCAATTTCCCAACTGCCAATTTCTCAACTGCCAATTTCAAAATTCTCAATTTCCAATTTCTCAACTGCCAATTTTCAATTTCCCAACTGCCATATTCTCAACTACCAATTTCCAAATTCTCAATTTCCCAACTGCCAATTTCCAAATTCTCAATTTCCAATTTCCCAACTTTCAATTTCCAAATTCTCAATTTCCCAACTGCCAATTTCCCAACTGCCAATTTCCAAATTCTCAATTTCCAATTTCCCAACTGCCAATTTCTCAACTGCCAATTTCTCAACTGCCAATTTCCAAATCCTCAATTTCCAATTTCTCAAATACCAATTTCTCAACTGCCAATTTCCAATTTCTCAACTGCCAATTTCTCAACTGCCAATTTCCCAACTGCCAATTTCTGAACTGCCAATTTCCCAACTGCCAATTTCCCAACTGCCAATTTCCCAACTGCCAATTTCTCAACTGCCAATTTCCAAATTCTCAATTTCCAATTTCTCAACTGCCAATTTTCAATTTCCCAACTGCCATATTCTCAACCACCAATTTCCAAATTCTCAATTTCCAATTTTTCAATTGCCAATTTCCCAACTGCCAATTTCCCAACTGCCAAATTCTCAACTTCCAAATTCCCAACTGCCAATTTCTCAACTGCCAAATTCTCAACTGCCAATTTCCAAATTCTCAATTTCCAATTTCTCACCTGCCAATTTCCAATTTCCCAACGGCCAATTTTCAACTGCAATTTCCCAACTGCCAATTTCTCAACTGCCAATTTCCAATTTCCCAACAGCAAATTTATCAACTGCCAGTCTCCCAACTGCCAATTTCCAAATTCTCAATTTGCAATTTCCCAACTGCCATTTTCTCAATTGCCAATTTCTCAACTGCCAAATTCTCAACTGCCAAATTTTCAACTGCAAATTTCCCAACTGCCAATTTCTCAACTGCCAATTTCCCAACTGCCAATTAACAAATTCTCATTTTCCAATTTCTCAACTGCCAATTTCTCAACTGCCAATTTCCAATTTCCCAACAGCAAATTTCTCAACTGCTAGATTCCCAACTGCCAATTTCCTAATTCTCAATTTCCAATTTCTCAACTGCCAATTTCCCAACTACCAATTTCGCAACTGCCAATTTCTCAACTGCCAATTTCTCAACTGCCAATTTCCCAACTGCCAATTTCCCAACTGCCAATTTCCCAACTGCCAATTTCTCAACTGCCAATTTCAAAATTCTCAATTTCCAATTTCTCAAGTGCCAATTTCCAATTTCCCAACTGCCAATTTCTCAACTGCCAATTTCTCAACTGCCAAATTTTCAACTCCCAATTTCCCAACTCCCAATTTCTGAACTGCGAATTTCCCAACTGCAAATTTCCCAACTGCCAATTTCCCAACTGCCAATTTCCCAACAGCCAATTTCCAAATTCTCAAATTTCAAATTTCTCAACTGCCAATTTCCAATTTCCCAACTTCCAATTTCTCAACTTCCAATTTCCAAATTGTCAATTTCCAATTTTTCAACTGCCAGTTTCCAATTTTTCAACTGCCAATTTCCCAACTGCCAATTTCTCAACTGCCAATTTCTCAACTGCCAATTTTCCAACTGCCAATTTCCCAACTGCCAATTTTTCAACTGCCAATTTCCAAATTCTCAATTTCCAATTTCTCAACTGCAGTTTCCAATTTCCCAACTGCAAATTTCTCAACTGCCAATTTCCCAACTGCCAATTTCTCAACTGCCAAATTCTCAACTGCCAATTTCCCAACTCCCAATTTCTCAACTGCCAATTTCCCAACTGCCAATTTCCCAACTCCTAATTTCTCAACTGCCAATTTCTGAACTGCCAATTTCCCAACTGCCAATTTCCCAACTGCCAATTTCTCAATTGCCAATTTCAAAATTCTCAATTTCCAATTTCTCAACTGCCAATTTTCAATTTCCCAACTGCCATATTCTCAACTACCAATTTCCAAATTCTCAATTTCCCAACTGCCAATTTCCAAATTCTCAATATCCAATTTCCCAACTTCCAATTTCCAATTTCCAAATTCTCAATTTCCCAACTGCCAATTTCCCAACTGCCAATTTCCAAATTATCAATTTCCAATTTCTCAACTGCAGTTTCCAATTTCGCAACTGCAAATTTCTCAACTGCCAATTTCCCATTTCCCAACTGCCAATTTCTCAACTGCCAATTTCTCAACTGCCAATTTCCCAACTGCCAATTTCCAAATTCTCAACTTCCAATTTCCCAACTGCCAATTTCTCAACTGCCAATTTCTCAACTGCCAATTTCCCAACTGCTAATTTCCAAATTCTCAACTTCCAATTTCTCAACTGCCAATTTCTCAACTGCCAAATTCTCAACTGCCAATTTCCCAACTGCCAATTTCTCAACTGCCAATTTCCCAACTGCCAAATTCTCAACTGCCAATTTCCCAACTGCCAATTTCTCAACTGCCAATTTCCCAACTGCCAAGTTCCCAACTGCTAATTTCTCAACTGCCAATTTCTGAACTGCCAATTTCCCAACTGCCAATTTCCCAACTGCCAATTTCCCAACTGCCATTTTCTCAACTGCCAATTTCAAAATTCTCAATTTCCAATTTCTCAAGTGCCAATTTCCAATTTCCCAACTGCCAATTTCTCAAGTGCCAATTTCTCAACTGCCAATTTCTCAACTGCCAAATTTTCAAATCCCAATTTCCCAACTGCCAATTTCTGAACTGCGAATTTCCCAACTGCAAATTTCCCAACTGCCAATTTCCCAACTGCCAATTTCCAAATTCTCAAATTTCAAATTTCTCAACTGCCAATTTCCAATTTCCCAACTTCCAATTTCTCAACTTCCAATTTCCAAAATGTCAATTTCCAATTTTTCAACTGCCAGTTTCCAATTTTTCAACTGCCAATTTCCCAACTGCCTATTTTTCAACTGCCAATTTCTCAACTGCCAATTTTCCAACTGCCAATTTCCCAACTGCCAATTTTTCAACTGCCAATTTCCAAATTCTCAATTTCCAATTTCTCAACTGCAGTTTCCAATTTCCCAACTGCAAATTTCTCAACTGCCAATTTCCCATTTCCCAACTTCCAATTTCTCAACTGCCAATTTCTCAACTGCCAATTTCCCAACTGCCAATTTCCAAATTCTCAACTTCCAATTTCCCAACTGCCAATTTCTCAACTGCCAATTTCTCAACTGCCAATTTCCCAACTGCTAATTTCCAAATTCTCAACTTCCAATTTCTCAACTGCCAATTTCTCAACTGCCAAATTCTCAACTGCCAATTTCCCAACTGCCAATTTCTCAACTGCCAATTTCCCAACTGCCAAGTTCCCAACTGCTAATTTCTCAACTGCCAATTTCTCAACTGCCAATTTCCCAACTGCCAATTTCCCAACTGCCAATTTCCCAACTGCCAATTTCTCAACTGCCAATTTCAAAATTCTCAATTTCCAATTTCTCAAGTGCCAATTTCCAATTTCCCAACTGCCAATTTCTCAAGTGCCAATTTCTCAACTGCCAATTTCTCAACTGCCAAATTTTCAAATCCCAATTTCCCAACTGCCAATTTCTGAACTGCGAATTTCCCAACTGCAAATTTCCCATTTCCCAACTTCCAATTTCTCAACTGCCAATTTCTCAACTGCCAATTTCCCAACTGCCAATTTCCCAACTGCCAATTTCTCAACTGCCAATTTCAAAATTCTCAATTTCCAATTTCTCAACTGCCAATTTTCAATTTCCCAACTGCCATATTCTCAACTACCAATTTCCAAATTCTCAATTTCCCAACTGCCAATTTCCAAATTCTCAATTTCCAATTTCCCAACTTTCAATTTCCAAATTCTCAATTTCCCAACTGCCAATTTCCCAACTGCCAATTTCCAAATTCTCAATTTCCAATTTCCCAACTGCCAATTTCTCAACTGCCAATTTCTCAACTGCCAATTTCCAAATCCTCAATTTCCAATTTCTCAAATACCAATTTCTCAACTGCCAATTTCCAATTTCTCAACTGCCAATTTCTCAACTGCCAATTTCCCAACTGCCAATTTCTGAACTGCCAATTTCCCAACTGCCAATTTCCCAACTGCCAATTTCCCAACTGCCAATTTCTCAACTGCCAATTTCCAAATTCTCAATTTCCAATTTCTCAACTGCCAATTTTCAATTTCCCAACTGCCATATTCTCAACCACCAATTTCCAAATTCTCAATTTCCAATTTTTCAATTGCCAATTTCCCAACTGCCAATTTCCCAACTGCCAAATTCTCAACTTCCAAATTCCCAACTGCCAATTTCTCAACTGCCAAATTCTCAACTGCCAATTTCCAAATTCTCAATTTCCAATTTCTCACCTGCCAATTTCCAATTTCCCAACGGCCAATTTTCAACTGCAATTTCCCAACTGCCAATTTCTCAACTGCCAATTTCCAATTTCCCAACAGCAAATTTATCAACTGCTGTTACGTTCCACGTATGTATGTCTGTCTGTTTCCCCCCCCCTTAAACTCTACAGATGAAGCCATCAACCATTTCCATTCGCTGTCCCTGCTGTCCATCATCATTGCCCTGGTCCCGCCTCCACCAATCACATCCCTCTGCTTATATAAACTGTGTTGGCTGCCCTATAGGGGGCGATGCTTGACTTGCCCATTCATTGCCTTCATAACCCTGTTGTGTGCATGCGTGTTCCTCCGTTCTCCTACTCCTGTGAATGTGGTTGTCCGTGTGTAGGCCCTGGGGCAGGTAAGACAGAGGCCTCTATACACTGTTGCTGCACGTAGGGTGAACCATTGTTTAGACACCTTAGGAAAGGGGTGATTGCCACCTATGTACTTTTGATTATAGAGTAGAGATATTATTTTGTTACAGTTAGTATGTATTTTGTTTTTAGCTCTCTTTGGTTTTGTTCATTTAATTGATTTGGCAACACCCAGGTCCCTTGGCCTCGTACCCGATGTGTCTTTGTCTTGTTTGAAAACTGTAAATAGCACCGCCACTGTACATTTTTGTAAATACAACTATTGCACCTCAAACCTGGTTTGTTCGATCATTTTCACTCCTCAAATACATCCTCCCGGTCATTTTTAATTATAATTTTGTTGCGTACTCCCTCCTACCCCTGGACGCCTGAGAACGTAACAACTGCCAGTCTCCCAACTGCCAATTTCCAAATTCTCAATTTGCAATTTCCCAACTGCCATTTTCTCAATTGCCAATTTCTCAACTGCCAAATTCTCAACTGCCAAATTTTCAACTGCAAATTTCCCAACTGCCAATTTCTCAACTGCCAATTTCCCAACTGCCAATTAACAAATTCTCATTTTCCAATTTCTCAACTGCCAATTTCTCAACTGCCAATTTCCAATTTCCCAACAGCAAATTTCCTAATTCTCAATTTCCAATTTCTCAACTGCCAATTTCCCAACTACCAATTTCCCAACTGCCAATTTCTCAACTGCCAATTTCTCAACTGCCAATTTCCCAACTGCCAATTTCCCAACTGCCAATTTCCAAATTCTCAATTTCCAATTTCTCAAGTGCCAATTTCCAATTTCCCAACTGCCAATTTCTCAACAGCCAATTTCTCAACTGCCAAATTTTCAACTCCCAATTTCCCAACTGCCAATTTCTCATTTGCCAATTTCCAATTTCCCAACTACCAATTTCCAATTTCCAAACTGCCAATTTCCAATTTCCCAACTGCCAATTTCTCAACTGCGAATTTCCCAACTGCAAATTTCCGAACTGCCAATTTCCAAATTGTCAATTTCCAATTTCTCAACTGCCAATTTCCAATTTCCCAACTTCCAATTTCCAAATTGTCAATTTCCAATTTTTCAACTGCCAATTTCCAATTTTTCAACTGCCAATTTCCCAACTGCCAATTTCTCAACTGCCAATTTCCAAATTCTCAATTTCCAATTTCTCAAGTGCCAATTTCCAATTTCCCAACTGCCAATTTCTCAACTGCCAATTTCTCAACTGCCAAATTTTCAACTGCCAAATTTTCAACTGCCAATTTCTCAACTGCCAATTTCCCAACTGCCAATTTCCAAATTCTCATTTTCCAATTTCTGAACTGCAAATTTCCAATTTCCCAATTTCTCAACTGCCAATTTCCAATTTTTCAAATGCCAATTTACCAACTGCCAATTTCCCAACTGCCAATTACTCAAATGCCAATTTCTCAACTGCCAATTTCCCAACTGCCAATTTTTCAACTTCCAATTTCCAAATTCTCAATTTCCAATTTCTCAACTGCAGTTTCCAATTTCCCAACTGCAAATTTCTCAACTGCCAATTTCCCATTTCCCAACTGCCAATTTCCCAACTGCTAATTTCCAAATTCTCAACTTCCAATTTCTCAACTGCCAATTTCTCAACTGCCAAATTCTCAACTGCCAATTTCCCAACTGCCAATTTCTCAACTGCCAATTTCCCAACTGCCAATTTCCCAACTCCTAATTTCTCAACTGCCAATTTCTGAACTGCCAATTTCCCAACTGCCAATTTCCCAACTGCCAATTTCTCAACTGCCAATTTCAAAATTCTCAATTTCCAATTTCTCAACTGCCAATTTTCAATTTCCCAACTGCCATATTCTCAACTACCAATTTCCAAATTCTCAATTTCCCAACTGCCAATTTCCAAATTCTCAATTTCCAATTTCCCAACTTTCAATTTCCAAATTCTCAATTTCCCAACTGCCAATTTCCCAACTGCCAATTTCCAAATTCTCAATTTCCAATTTCCCAACTGCCAATTTCTCAACTGCCAATTTCTCAACTGCCAATTTCCAAATCCTCAATTTCCAATTTCTCAAATACCAATTTCTCAACTGCCAATTTCCAATTTCTCAACTGCCAATTTCTCAACTGCCAATTTCCCAACTGCCAATTTCTGAACTGCCAATTTCCCAACTGCCAATTTCCCAACTGCCAATTTCCCAACTGCCAATTTCTCAACTGCCAATTTCCAAATTCTCAATTTCCAATTTCTCAACTGCCAATTTTCAATTTCCCAACTGCCATATTCTCAACCACCAATTTCCAAATTCTCAATTTCCAATTTTTCAATTGCCAATTTCCCAACTGCCAATTTCCCAACTGCCAAATTCTCAACTTCCAAATTCCCAACTGCCAATTTCTCAACTGCCAAATTCTCAACTGCCAATTTCCAAATTCTCAATTTCCAATTTCTCACCTGCCAATTTCCAATTTCCCAACGGCCAATTTTCAACTGCAATTTCCCAACTGCCAATTTCTCAACTGCCAATTTCCAATTTCCCAACAGCAAATTTATCAACTGCCAGTCTCCCAACTGCCAATTTCCAAATTCTCAATTTGCAATTTCCCAACTGCCATTTTCTCAATTGCCAATTTCTCAACTGCCAAATTCTCAACTGCCAAATTTTCAACTGCAAATTTCCCAACTGCCAATTTCTCAACTGCCAATTTCCCAACTGCCAATTAACAAATTCTCATTTTCCAATTTCTCAACTGCCAATTTCTCAACTGCCAATTTCCAATTTCCCAACAGCAAATTTATCAACTGCCAGTCTCCCAACTGCCAATTTCCAAATTCTCAATTTCCAATTTCTCAACTGCCATTTTCTCAATTGCCAATTTCTCAACTGCCAAATTCTCAACTGCCAAATTTTCAACTGCAAATTTCCCAACTGCCAATTTCTCAACTGCCAATTTCCCAACTGCCAATTAACAAATTCTCATTTTCCAATTTCTCAACTGCCAATTTCTCAACTGCCAATTTCCAATTTCCCAACTGCCAATTTCTCAACTGCCAATTTCTCAACTGCCAATTTCCCAACTGCCAATTTCCCAACTGCCAATTTCCCAACTGCCAATTTCTCAACTGCCAATTTCAAAATTCTCAATTTCCAATTTCTCAAGTGCCAATTTCCAATTTCCCAACTGCCAATTTCTCAACTGCCAATTTCTCAACTGCCAAATTTTCAACTCCCAATTTCCCAACTCCCAATTTCTGAACTGCGAATTTCCCAACTGCAAATTTCCCAACTGCCAATTTCCCAACTGCCAATTTCCCAACAGCCAATTTCCAAATTCTCAAATTTCAAATTTCTCAACTGCCAATTTCCAATTTCCCAACTTCCAATTTCTCAACTTCCAATTTCCAAATTGTCAATTTCCAATTTTTCAACTGCCAGTTTCCAATTTTTCAACTGCCAATTTCCCAACTGCCAATTTCTCAACTGCCAATTTCTCAACTGCCAATTTTCCAACTGCCAATTTCCCAACTGCCAATTTTTCAACTGCCAATTTCCAAATTCTCAATTTCCAATTTCTCAACTGCAGTTTCCAATTTCCCAACTGCAAATTTCTCAACTGCCAATTTCCCAACTGCCAATTTCTCAACTGCCAAATTCTCAACTGCCAATTTCCCAACTCCCAATTTCTCAACTGCCAATTTCCCAACTGCCAATTTCCCAACTCCTAATTTCTCAACTGCCAATTTCTGAACTGCCAATTTCCCAACTGCCAATTTCCCAACTGCCAATTTCTCAATTGCCAATTTCAAAATTCTCAATTTCCAATTTCTCAACTGCCAATTTTCAATTTCCCAACTGCCATATTCTCAACTACCAATTTCCAAATTCTCAATTTCCCAACTGCCAATTTCCAAATTCTCAATATCCAATTTCCCAACTTCCAATTTCCAATTTCCAAATTCTCAATTTCCCAACTGCCAATTTCCCAACTGCCAATTTCCAAATTATCAATTTCCAATTTCTCAACTGCAGTTTCCAATTTCGCAACTGCAAATTTCTCAACTGCCAATTTCCCATTTCCCAACTGCCAATTTCTCAACTGCCAATTTCTCAACTGCCAATTTCCCAACTGCCAATTTCCAAATTCTCAACTTCCAATTTCCCAACTGCCAATTTCTCAACTGCCAATTTCTCAACTGCCAATTTCCCAACTGCTAATTTCCAAATTCTCAACTTCCAATTTCTCAACTGCCAATTTCTCAACTGCCAAATTCTCAACTGCCAATTTCCCAACTGCCAATTTCTCAACTGCCAATTTCCCAACTGCCAAATTCTCAACTGCCAATTTCCCAACTGCCAATTTCTCAACTGCCAATTTCCCAACTGCCAAGTTCCCAACTGCTAATTTCTCAACTGCCAATTTCTGAACTGCCAATTTCCCAACTGCCAATTTCCCAACTGCCAATTTCCCAACTGCCATTTTCTCAACTGCCAATTTCAAAATTCTCAATTTCCAATTTCTCAAGTGCCAATTTCCAATTTCCCAACTGCCAATTTCTCAAGTGCCAATTTCTCAACTGCCAATTTCTCAACTGCCAAATTTTCAAATCCCAATTTCCCAACTGCCAATTTCTGAACTGCGAATTTCCCAACTGCAAATTTCCCAACTGCCAATTTCCCAACTGCCAATTTCCCAACAGCCAATTTCCAAATTCTCAAATTTCAAATTTCTCAACTGCCAATTTCCAATTTCCCAACTTCCAATTTCTCAACTTCCAATTTCCAAAATGTCAATTTCCAATTTTTCAACTGCCAGTTTCCAATTTTTCAACTGCCAATTTCCCAACTGCCTATTTTTCAACTGCCAATTTCTCAACTGCCAATTTTCCAACTGCCAATTTCCCAACTGCCAATTTTTCAACTGCCAATTTCCAAATTCTCAATTTCCAATTTCTCAACTGCAGTTTCCAATTTCCCAACTGCAAATTTCTCAACTGCCAATTTCCCATTTCCCAACTTCCAATTTCTCAACTGCCAATTTCTCAACTGCCAATTTCCCAACTGCCAATTTCCAAATTCTCAACTTCCAATTTCCCAACTGCCAATTTCTCAACTGCCAATTTCTCAACTGCCAATTTCCCAACTGCTAATTTCCAAATTCTCAACTTCCAATTTCT